>NC_136485.1:151339058-151481558 GCF_053919585.1 Euprymna scolopes
AAATTAATATTTAATATTTTTTATTCAGTATTTGTTATTACTGCTTTCTTATGTGATTAATATGCACAGATAATTTTATCATTTATGTCATTTATTATTATTATTATTATTATTATTATTATTAGGTTTTTTGAATTTACATATAACATTATTTCAGTATGATATAATATAATTTGTATTTTATTTGTTTTTTAATCCAATAAAAATCTTAATCCATGACATTTATAAAAAATTATTGATACAGTTTCATTAACATTTGCAAAAAAACAAACAAAAAACAACATTTTACTTGATTGTTAAAGACTCACTTTATAATTATACATTAGCATTTGATTATTAGCTTTCGTTTTTTTTTTACCTCTTTATGCCCGTGGTTTTATATGAGTTTTTAATACATTTAAGAATCAATCAATACATAAGCGTTTTTTAAATATTTATAATAGTTAAAATTCTTTTGCCATCTTTTATTAATGTCCACATTATTATTCATGATTAAATGTAATATTATATCCTGTAAACAGTGTTATAAATTACACATTAGATAAGATTTCTTTTTTATTTGAAAATCGTAAGTGAATACTGTTTCGCAAAACTATGAATGCATTATTATTTTTCGTAGATATCAATAGCAGGTGTTAATGAAAATGTAAACACACCCTTTCTAATGAATTAATTATAAATTATGAAATGTAAAAGAATATGCACAATTCTCTCATATAATATATTAGTTTGATTAAATGGATTTTTTTAAAATAAAATGAAACAATAATTTATTTCATTTCCTAATCATTTTGTTGGTTAAGCAATACCAGTTAAAATCAACGTAACCGATATTTTAAGTCAGACATTTACAGCATCCAGAGCTGATCTCACTCTTGAAAACAGTGTCGGCAATTTTAATTACTAACCTTTATCTAATGTAATAAAATCGAACAAGCAATATGCATTTTAACATAATGGTTATGTTAGAATAATAAAAACTCATATTAGGAATTCCAACAATCTATATCTATTGCAAAGATAGCAATAACTGTTAGATTACAAGTTCAAATAATGTTAACTATTGTAATACTGTGAAACTTATTTAATAAATCCAGTTTCAATCTCACGAAAAAATAAGAATATATTTCGGAAGGTATTGTCATATAATGTGCTAAAATCACACACTTATGTTTTTACCTTAGAAATTCCCACCAATTACACTACTTGTTACGTGTATATACAGTACTAAATAAACATATAATTTATGCAAATCCACCAAACGTGCACTAGAATTTGTGATGAGTTTGGAGAATAATTAAGTCGCTTGTTTTCGTAATTTATGGACATGTTTATTTAGCAAATATAAAGCAATAATTTTCGAACAACCATTGTATACGCGTATATTGCAATTTCTAATGACAATTAGCCATATTTATACCAACAGATGTAAACACTGTTTTAGATATTCGATTATTAAATCTACGAAGGACAGAGTATTTTTACACATTACAGTAATTGAAAACGCAAGAATTTTAGTTCGACTCACTTATGTGATGGTAAGAATAAAATCGATAAGCAATTGAAATATAAACGAAATAAACTTATCATTGCCAGGAAAAATCGGTTGATAAAAAAATATTAATAAAACGATATGGGTTGTCAGTATATAATGTATTAATTATTTCATTAAACTCCCTCCTCCTCAATCAGAGATTTTATAGAAAAAGAAAATGTAGTACATATTCATGGTTTTCCACCAGTCATGTTCCAGATGGTCATTTTATAATGTAAAAAATACTTATATTTCAAAGAAAAGGTCCCCAATGTGTGAAAATATTTGGGAAACATGCATAGATATGGCATGCAATGATCAAACGATGAATAAATATTCGAAAGTTTTATATTTTTGTAACGGTTACGGAAATGTGGTTTGCTGTATGTATAGCGAAATTTGAAAACTTACCAAAATCTGAAATACAAATCCTTATAGTCGAACCTTGTCTACAGTTATGTAATTCGTATGAATATAGATAAGAAAGGATATAAATAGCTGCAGCTTTAGACTCCGCAGTCAGATACACAGAATATAGTCCGTTTCAATTTTAAAAGAACAAACTCCCATGTCTCCATAATTATTCACGTGCAAGCGACTCTATAAGTCCCTCCGTGGGTCCGTCGGTCGGTCGGTCTGTCAGTCGGTAGTTCTGACCGTCTGTCCGTAACGCTTTTGTGCTTGGCCTTTTTGGTTAAGATCAAAGGGCTGTTGTTAATTTATGCTGTTCTTTGCTTTTTAAGCTTATCTTGGCCTTTTGGCCAATATCAAAGAGTAGTATCTCTTCCGGCAGATACTGCAAGCAAAGACCATATGTGGCGGCTGCCCCACATATAAGACCTTGGTCAATGTAGAGGCAACCCTTCATACCAATTGTCACTATCCAGCTCCCCTACTGCTCGGTGAGTTTGACCCCATTTCGCCTTCACTCCTCACATTAAAAATCGGTATTGTGCCTAATTTGTTCGGTGGGGGAGCAAATAAATACCCTTTTCTTGGCCTTTTAGTCAAGATCAAAGTGGAGTATATGTCCTTAACACATGCTGTACGTATGTTTGTAACTTTGTGATATGAAGTAGGGGATACGTTTTCTGTATTAATTAAATGTAAAATGACCAGCCACTTTACAACCTGTCAGTCTCAAAGCCATTCAAGTCATTCTCCAGATCATTCAAGTTGTTATTGAAGGACCCCAGTTAGTTTGTAAGGATTCAAGTCATTCTTAAGATCATTAAATTCATCCTTAAGTTCATTAAAGTCATTCTAAGTCATTTCTTTTTTATTTATTTAAATCATTTTTGCTCATTTTTCGATCATTTTAGTTTCTCTTAAAGAATTTCATGTCAATCCTACATTCACGCATTCATTCATTATACGAGAGCACGCGACTAATGGATATCGGCCTTGTGTTTTAATCTAAACCCACATTTCATGAACAAAGTTTTTTTGTTGTTTTTTTTTACGAAGAACTGTCGCTTATGGGACTCTTTACAGTGCTTCTTCGTTCCAACTGACTACAAGCTTAGTATAAACATAACTTGTTGAGCAGTCTCTTTAAATAAACAATCCTAAGATAATTCTCACCAGTACCCTACAGTAGAATATAGTTTAATTAACCACCTTATACGAATTAATCCTTATACTCGGGTGTCCTTTATAGCTTGATAAGTTGTAACTTCCTTGTAAAACAATTACATGGTTCTAGTTGCTAAAACATTTGGAAACAATTGGAAATGAAGCATTTATATTTATTCTTAAACTACGAAAATTGGATCCATCTCATTTCAGATCGAAAATGCTATTTTAAATGCTAGTGTACTACACCAAAGACCAGACCTATGTAGTTATATACACGGGTATGTGGTGTAATCTTTAATAATTATTCAGCTTAGCAGATAAAAAAAAATGCATTTACGTTTAAATCTAACAGGACAATCAACATGTAAATTCTGAAACATGATATACTGCAGTGTAAGCCGACAAAATTTCATACATAAAGGCGCGGGGACGTCTAAATGTACACGGGTTTGCCAAATAAATATATCAGAAGACAAGACAGTCGCAAAGGAAATCATTCGAAACTGAAAACTGTTTACTTCGCTGAAGTGTTTCCGGTTTGTATAGTATTAATGGTTTCTCATTGACTTCTGAATAATGTCTGATACATCACCGTCAGTTTACACAACTCTTTTTCCCATACGTATTAACATGCCACATATATATATATATATATATATATATATATATGTATATATATATATATATATATATATATATACATAGGACTAAGATACAGGATAATTTAATCATATAGTAATTCTAAATAAATTCCCGGTAGGGCCCATGACCGGAGTTTACACAAACAAACTATACTGCAATTTTGTGCATATAAAACACATTAAACATTCTTAGAACTTACTGAGTGAAAATGTTACATTTAATCAGGCGAAGTACAATTGGAAACGTATTGATAATTTCTGATATATATATATATATATACACATACATATATATATACATACATATATATATATATATATATATATATATATATATATATATATATATATATATATATATATAAACGACGAGAGGGGGAGATGCAATGCAGTAAATATTTATTGGATATCTGATAGTGATATTTGTATTTTACTCTATGATTCAAAGATACACGTATTTGTTGTAAAAAATTATTGGATATCATTAGCATCAGAAGAATGTCGATATTTTCAATTTCATTAACGCTTATAAAATTCCAACTAATAACGCTAGTCAATAAATTATTCATACCAATAATATATGTGTAGAGGGTTGCGTATTTGTATATACAATATTCACTGATGATATTATTAATCAATTAAAACTATTTATATGGAAAGTTGGTAAAATATAATCGTAATCTTTAAGAATAAGAGTATACTTTCAAATCGTTGAAACTTTAAGAATAAACTATTCAATAACTATTCACCAATTTCTTTGTTGTGTTTTGAAAGATTATCAGATATATTAGATGAATGAAATACTAGTTTTTGAGTAAAACACTAGCACAACATTCGAGTTAAAAATTTAAATGTTGAAAATTTATATTTGTACTCATTAAATACTTATACGGCAAAATTATCTAACTTAAATGCACTTCTTAACATAGATTGCATTATATTTTTAGTTTATATACGAAAATAAACATCGTGAATAACAGTGACAAACGTTGAAAAACGTTTCTGTTCGATGCGTACACACTTGAACACAATCATATATATGTATATGTATATATATATATATATATATATATATATATATATATATATATATATATATATATATATATATAATATGATATAATATAAACCGTAAGGTCTCTGTGTGTGTCTGGTCACGTACAGGCCTTTATATGGTTGACTATTATAGAAAACTGATTACATAAATGGAAAAAGATGTATCGAGACACAGGAATTGGTATGTTTTATATACATAATGTACATATTAATATTTTAATAAGTATGTTTTTACTTAAATAGGTATGGTATATTAAAATTGTTGGGTCTTCGTCCGTGCCTGACCTCCATAGAATGGAAATAGGCACACACTGTAATAAAGACTTTTCATATCTATCTGCGTAAGTATACTTTGATAATTATGTTTCAGTTTGAAGAAATATGGTATGAAAAATTATGGGGTGTTCGGTCGCACCTGACAGCCATAGAATTGAAATATGTCACAAAGTTTAACAAGGTATTTTTATTAATATAGATACATAGAATATTGTGATAATAGTTTCAGTGTGAACAGGTATGGTATAATAAATTACGGGGGTTATCTATTTTATTTCTACTTTCATCATATTTTGTTTTTGTTTTGATACCCCCACATTCGAAACTATATCCTTACAGTCCTATTTTTTTTATATCCTGTCATGCTTTCATAAATCAGACTCCATTTTGTGTAGGCTATGTTTTAATCCAGTCCACGGTGAGTATTTTTGCCTGTATATATATATATATATATATATATATATATATATATATATATATATATATATATATATATATATATAATGTATATATATATATATATATATAATGTATATATATATATATATATATAGTAAGTTAAGAAAATATATATGGTAATTAAGATACGAAGAATATTTTGCGTTTCGTTCTTGTCAGAATTCGTCAGGCTTACTTTCTAGCTCTACCTATGTACTGAGTAAGAAGTAAATAATTAAAAATTTACGCATATAATTAGATCTTCGTATTTAAATTCATGTGATTTAATGAAGTAACCATATATATATATATATATATATATATATATATATATATATATATATATATATATATATATGGTTACTTCATTAAATCACATGAATTTAAATATAATTAGATCTTCGTATTTAAATTCATGTGATTTAATGAAGTAACCATATATATATATATATATATATATATATATATATATATATATATATATATATATATATATATATGGTTACTTCATTAAATCACATGAATTTAAATACGAAGATCTAATTATATATATATATATATATATATATAATATATTTTAGTCATCGACATACAGACCTGTTTCCTTGTTTCACAACTCATCAGTGCCGCTAGACTAACACCTCTCCCAAGCCGAGGATCGAACCTAGAACAGTCGTGATGACAGTCGGCAGTCCTACCCCCTGACTACGGAATCGGTGGCCGAAATTAAACTGTCCGAACGTCTATTTAAATAAACATCCGTCCGCTACTCGTAGAGGGCTCAAACGTTTGTTTGTAAACAAATCGCGAGCTTCGCATTATTTCAGCTAAATTAAGTAGCGAGTAAGATAATTTACGAGAGTGCTCTACCGAAGAGGGGAGCTTTATAAAATATATTTTAGTCATCGACATACAGACCTGTTTCGTTGTTTCACAACTCATCAGTGCCGCTAGACTAACACCTCTCCCAAGCCGAGGATCGAACCTAGAACAGTCGTGATGACAGTCGGCAGTCCTACCCCTTGACTACGGAATCGGTGGCCGAAATTAAACTGTCCGAACGTCTATTTAAATAAACACCCGTCCGCTACTCGTAGAGGGCTCAAACGTTTGTTTATAAACAAATCGCGAGCTTCAGTATTTGTATATATATATATATATATATATATATATATATATATATATATATATATATATATATATATCAGTATTTGTATATATATATATATATATATATATACAAATACTGATTCTCCTGTCTATTGTATTATATACATGTACATACTTATTATATCTATATCTTTATATATATATATATATATATATATATATATATATATATATATGTGTGTGTGTGTGTGTGTTTGTGTGTGTTTATGTTGGTGGGTGTGTGTTGGTGTGGGTGATTTCTTTATCATACGGGCACATGGACTCACCAACGTAAAGATTTCTGCGAGTATATCAAGTTTTCACAGTATTACTAGATTTACCATGGAATGCCCATATAATTTCATTCCTTTTTTATTTTAATTCCATATGCCATCACAAAATATCATTCACGTCCCTCGATACTAAACGTACTAATTATTATATATTCTTCAATTTCTACACCAACTACCAATTAAACAACAAAAACAATTATTATCAGCTTATGCATGCGTAGAAAGCGCATAGGCTCGGATCCATGAAAATACATACAATATATTACGAGGCTTACAGGAGAATTATTTGATAACCGATACGTCATTAAATACATTAAACAAGCGAAAAAAAAACATATAATAAATATCGAATACGTCTCCTTCAATACAAAAAAATTACAAAAAAACGCATGCCAATTGTTTTCAACCACGATCAACTCATGTACAACATTACTACCCACCTTAAATAACCTAAATCTTTAGATTAAGTCCATATTTACCATTTCATAAAATCACGCAATCCAGCACCCGTCTAACCTTTCAGCTGTTCTCACCTGCTCAGTAAAACACACACACCCACCCACCCACCCACCCACACACACACACACACACACACACACACACACACACACACACACACACACACACACACACACACACACACACACACAGAGGAGCGTGGTACTTTCAAATGTAATAAACCGCGATAACTTATATGTACACGCATAAACACAGTAGCCCAGTTCAATATAACCGAAACTAATGTCAAGCATCGGATATGAACAGTTGAAATGTTATATATTATATATATATTGCTCCATTTGTAGCAATGGATGATATATTGGAAAAAATGTGACCCTTTTCGACTACATGTAAATAACCATAGAAAGCAATTGAATAAAAATCCCTTTTCGCTCACAAGCAGGTGAATTCAATTTACCTGGACACACATTAGACAGTATTAGATGCCTCCTAACTGACTCGGATTTCCCATCAAAAGAAGTACGCGAACTACAATGAATCTAATGAAATACTATATGAATATTTCCAAAAATATGGCCAATGTATATAATCACTTACACCTTCACATATATATATATATATATATATATATATATATATATATATATATACATATACATATGCATGAAGCTTCATCTCTATACATATATATATATGTGTGTATATATATGTGGGTGTATGTGTGTGTATATATATATATATATATATATATATATATATATATGTTAATTTGATTTCAATACGTATATTACATCTTTTCCTTTTCTTACCAGGCACATAATTTTACATAATAATAATAATAATAATAATAATAATAATAATAATAATAATAATAATAATAATAATAAGGATACACCGCATAGTAAGTGAATGCAGCAAGCTAGCCCAAAAGGAATACAAAAACAGCGGTGCACTGGGAATTTTGCAAACCACTGCATTTTGAGTGTACAGACAAATGGTAAAAGCATAAACGCACAGCAGCACTCGAAAAAGAGAACCATATAATCCAATGGGGCATGGACATATAGACGGTCAAACCCGTCCAAGCAAGAATACCAGATCTCGTAATGATTAACAAGAAAGGAAAATCCTGTCAAATCGTAGACTTTGCTGTCCCAGCTGACGACAGGGTGAGTATAAAAGAAAAGGAGAAACGAAGTAAATACGTAGAGCGAGCCAGATAGTTAAAAGGGATTTGGATGATGAAAATATCAAAATAGGACCGGTAATAGTAGGAGCACTAGGAACAATTCCGAAAAAATTCGAAAGGAGAATGTCAGAAATTTGAATAAGAGGAATAACTGCAAAAGTACAACGACTAACGATAAGGAAAACAACTGAAATATTAAGGAAAATCCTTGAATGCGGAGAATAATACAAGAAGACAATATAACGAATAAGCGTTACAAGGAATGAAGAGCACTGACGCTGCATATCTACAAGTTCTACACCCCCATCATGCATCCCCCTCATTAGTTGTACCACCTCTGCTCCCAATAAAAATGTGACACCAAAAAGCTGAGAAGGGTCAAGAAGGACTGAAAGACCGAGGAGAGAGCGCCAGCCAGACCTCGGTTGGACAAGCGCAAAGAGAACTGGGACTTTCGGGAGGCTTAGTGCCACTCAAATTCCAGTATAAACCAATGGGCACTGCCGGCGAGAAATCAATGGCAATAGGCTGTTGCGATGATGTAAATTCATTTACAAATGCTATCGAAGGAGGGGGAGAGAACTGGACGCCGGGGGCGACTTGTTGTCAGTCAACCTTCAGAGAACACCACAGGTTTCCAATCAGATCGTTTGTTGACTTGTGTGAAAGCTCCATGTAAGCCAATAACAACAACAACAACAACAACAATAATAATAATAATAATAATAATAATAATAATAATACATTATTATTATTATTATTATTATTATTATTATTATTATTATTATTATTATTATTATTAATACCGCAATGCTTAACCTTGTATTGTTATGGTTATTGATCTATTATAACTCCTGTTTAATATATCAATTCCTCGATATTAATTTATACACCTTAAACGGCATATATATATATATATATATATATATATATATATATATATATATATATTTAAATAAGAGAGTAGTCACCAACAATGTGTATTTTTAAACATTATTTTATTATTCCGTGTCTTGGTTTTTCATTGAGAATTATGTTTGGATCATTGTAATAATGTTTTTAAGTAATTGAAATCGTTTACGTACGTTTCCGACGGTCTGATGCGTCCTCTTCAGAAATTATTTTCAAATGTGTAAAAATGGCGATTTTCCAAGTTAGTTTGAAGTTTTTCCAATGGGTGGAGGCTTGCAAGTGTTTATTATACATTGGTATGCTGATTTTTTTTTTTTTTTTTTGGTTTGTCCAGGGAGATTTTGACCTGGCTGTAGTCAGTTACTATCTCTTTCTGCTAATGTGTTTTTCTTTTCCTTTAGGGTGGGGTAGGGTGTGTGTATGTGTGTGTGCGTGTGTGTTTACGTGCGTGTGTGCGCGTGTGTGTGGGTGTGTGTGTGAGCTCTTATTGGTTTGGGAATGTGTATATTGTTTTATAGTATTTTGGGGTTATTTGCTTTCTTAGGAAGGCGGCTGTGGTCCGAGGTCGTTACTAATGTGTATGTGTGGGGAGGGGGGACTGGCTCTTCTGAAGTAAGGGTAGGGGTGCTTTCATTCTATTTTGATATTTATTTTTTGGATTCTTGAATTTTAGTATTGTGATTTTTCGTTTTAGTCTTATATTATGTTTGTTTAGAAAGAGGGGTGTATTTAAAATAGGGGATTTTTTAATGTTTCTATTTATTTATTTATTTATTTGTTACACCATGTGGATATAGCCAGACCCAGGATCGGTTCCTAGTGTGGGGCAGATTTTGTTCCGCAGAGGGGGCCATTGGGGGTGTAAGTATGGGAGGGGGATGATAGAAGGGAAGATAGTCGTTTCAGTCATGAGGGGGTTCTCCTCCCCTGACTGAGGAGGGAGCGAGGTGTTGGAACAGATATTATACTATGGTTCTAAGTGTCTCCTAGTGTTGTTGGTTTCGAGGTTAAGTAGGATTGGTATTGTTCAGTGTGTTGTATTAGAGATAGGGGTGTTATGTCTGTGTGTGGTTGTATGTATATATACTTGCCTACTGACTTTTTATGTATATGTATGAATATATTTGTTTTAAAATCCGAGTATATGCGTTTGCACCTGTATATGTATATATATATATATATATATATATATATATATATATATGTGTGTGTATATATATGTGTGTGTATATATATGCGTATATAGGTATGCGTATATGTATGCCTATGTCTGAGCATGTGTATTTGTGTGCATGCATATGTGTGTGTATAAGCATGTATGTGTATGTGTGTATGCATATATCTGTAATAGTATCAAAGTTCGCAAAAAAAGGTTGCATATTTCGTTTCAATTATTTACAGATGTATTGTCGTGTAAACATATACGTGTTAATGTATATATATATTTATACATATACATATGTAAATGTATATAGATTTTTGTGTATACATATATGTGTTAGTGAATATATATACACACATGTATAAATATGTATACGCCTTTGTGCAATCATACATATATATTTATATATATATATATATGTGTGTGTGTATGTGTGTGTGTGTGTGTATTTGCATAGAGGCGTATACCTTTATGTGCCTGTTTATATGTACAGGAAATGATAATCTTATCACATTCAACTGACTACTTCAAGGTATTTGAAGTAATTAAACTTGGTAAATATATTATTCCTTTTTTATATCGTCTTATGTGTCTAAATCCATGGTAAAAATACTCTGATGAACAGACGCAAAAAATCCAACAATGTATCAAACCGTGACAGAAAAAAGAACGAGCTATCCTCAATCATGGCCTGAATCACCGATTCGGTTAGCGAGTCTGATTTCGGTGATATAGCGAAAATAATTGTGTTTATAAGTAGGTATATTTATTTATAACGACAATCGTTGCCTTTCGTTCATTCTATCGTTTCCAAGTATAAATCTTCTATTAAACACGGGCAGTATTTCTACCGCATAACATCGGTTTAAAAGAATATATTTTTTTGACATGATAACGAAACAAATCTGTATATTTTCTGTTTGGATGACCGTCTTTTAACTTAGTCGAAAACTAAATACACAAAGAAAGGATATATATATATATATATATATATATATATATATATATATATATATATATATATATATATATATATATATATATAAGGTATTTTTAGATGGCTAGACTAATGCAGAAATGTACAGTCGTTGTGTGAAGATAAATAAATAAATGAATCATAAATAATTCAATATTTGTTTCTTTTTTATTTGTTATGTTTCCTTTTTTAATATATATTTATTTATTCATCTACCTGAATTTTAACTGTTGGTGGTATTTAATTCCAAACATCTGTTCGGGTAATAACCCATCGTCAGTAAAGAAAATAATCTTTTTCTGTAGATTAATACATGTCGTTAAATGTTCATGGGCAATAATTCTCTTGTGTATTTAAAATTCAAATATATAAATGAAAAAGAACAAAATTGTACATTCCTGCATGATCTAGCCTTCTAAAAATACCCTTGTTCTCTAACAATGCTTCAAGCAAACTACGCCATACTTTTATATGTATACTTTTATATTATATATATATATATATATATATATATATATATATATATACCTACTTAATTTACTCACATGAAATTAATATACGAAAGTATAGATTAATGCGTAAACTTTAAGTATTTACCTCAAAAGTGGTCAATACTTAGGTAGAGCTAGTTAGTTATAAAATGTGTGTGGTGATTAAGCTACACATAATAATCACCGTTTCATCCACTCTAGGATTCTTCAGGCTTAGAGTGAATGAAACACGGAATATTCAGTGTAGCTTAATCGCCATATACATTTTATAACTTACTATATATATATATATATATATACTATATTACTACAGTTATATATAACTTACTATATATATATATATATATATATAATTATTGCCAATATTTATATATATATACATATATATATATGTATATATATATATATATATATATATATATATATATATATATATATACACGTGTGTGTGTGTTTCTGTATGTAGAAAGCGACACAAATAGAAAGAAAGAGAGAGGGGCGGAGAGAACGAGAGATTTGGCGGAGCAGATAACATGAAATAGCCACTTCCATGAATTGAAATAAAGATAAACAAAAAATGAATGTAGAATGTATGCGCCCCTTTATTCCTAGCCCTAGGCATCTTTGTAATGTCTTTTTTTAGTAAAATCAACAGATATATAATACGAGTCCATCCAAATTCCCACACAGTCAGTTTCAACTACATATTTTTGTAGACAGTTAAGATCAACAAGCTTATCCACGTATGCGAACGTACTTCTTGGTGTCAATCCCATCCACCTACAAGTAAACAGACAAACACACGGTCACACGTCCGGCTACGGAATGTACAGCTGTTTTATTATTGATATATAACCTGCTCGTACGTAAAATTATTCATACGGATCTTTTAAAAACGGATAGCATTACACCTAACACACGCGCACTTGTCCTACTATTTTCTTTATTTAGTATGCAGCTATTATTAGTCGATTGAAACATTCAATTTGATATACGTCAAATCTTCTCTCCTTCCTTTCTCATTCTTTATCAGTTCTCGTTGGATTTTTTCAGAGTTAAAAGAAACGTTGGGATTGGTTAGTGTCAAATAGGTGAGCATTTGGAAATACCAAAGTCTCTATGTCTTTTTGTGTATGTATGTTTGTTATGTGTGTAATTCTCTGTATCTTTATTAAGTGGAACCTGAACAAATTTTAAAATTCATATAAACTCCTTGAAACTATTCTAGTAACATTTGACTTTAGAAAACAAACGCTTTACAATTAAAAACAAACTTTCGGAAGATTTAAATCATCTTGCTTCTGAAGATAAACGTTCTAAGAATTAGGTTAACAAACCTTTTCTTGGCATTAAATGACCCCTAGAGGTTGAAATGCAGTTAAGCAAACACACTCACTCGTTCATTTCTTTTTAGCCAGAATGGGTGAACGTGTTATATTGCTATGTGTTTATAATAGATTATACCAATCAGGTATTTTATAAGCAAGGAAAAGTGTCACATGCAAGAGTCATTTAAATTTCACGACAAAAGAGTTAGATAACAGGTAAAATAGTGTGGGCGACAACATCCGTGAAATATCGGTGACTTTTTGGAGTAGATTGTTAATCCAAGATAAATAAAAAAAATAAAACGGACTTTTGTTTTCAATTTTTTCCCTGCCTGCCCCTATATCTTTTTTTGCCCCCTATTTCACTCTTTATAAATAGTCAATTGTAATATAATTGCTATAAATTTGGAAAATTGTATCATAAATAGTAAAATATATCAAAAGGAAGATAGGAGAATATAGAGTGAGCAAAGATATATGATTATAATATAATAATTGAAATCATCATAGTATCAACTGACTTTGGTTACTCAGTTTGGTTTTATTCAAACAATTCATCTAAAGACGAATTTAACAACAAACGTCTTAAATGTTATAATTAATCCAGGTAAAGTTCTCAGATGCATTTAAATTACAGAAATTAATACTAATTTACTAGTTGGGCAAATGATTTTTTCGATTATGGAATCGGGATTGATATATTAAGTAGTTACATATAACTGTAACGTATTGATCTACAGGTGCCTTTCTATTAAGCAGAATATATAAAGAGTTACGTATAGATACTTTACTCTATCTGAATGGCACAATGAAAATCTGCTGTTCCTTCTATGCAGTTTCAACATCCATTAGATAATATATTCCGTTTTCTGTTCACTTACTCGCTTACATGAAGCAAACCATGCTCGTGTGCGAAGATGCTTCGTCTTTTGATACCTTCATAGAATATACACTGACATGCAGTTCTGAGCCAGGTGTCATTTTGACTTCCTTTAAATGAATGAGCGCGAACGTATTTGTCATAAATCACAACTATATAATAAATAAATCGACTAGCAGTACTTAATATTAATAATACAGTAACTTCTTGAATACACAAATTGTATTAACCACCAAAGTTTAGAACACACCGTTTGTTTACGAAATTTGTATAATTATATTTTCCAAAAGTTCTAAATGAATAATTATGTGATGAAGTTATTTTTTTCAGAAACACCCACACACACTACACACACACACGCGCGCACGTACACACACTCATATATATATACAGCGAGAGAGAGAGAGAGAGAGAGGAGAGAGAGAAAGAAAGAAAGGGACAGAGGGGATAAGACTTAAAGAGAACTGTTTACTTTAATACGTGTTAATACTTTAAATGAGCATTGCTAAATGTACTGGAGATATATAAAAAAGCTCAATATGTATACTTATCCTAAGGCAATAATAATATAAGCAGTAAAGATAAATAATTGTGAAGTATAAATCAGTTTCAAAAACATAAACAAACCATATACCTAATAAGTGTACAATCGTTTCGGAAAACATATTCATTTTATTAATATAAACAAATAATACTAAAACAATCGACAATGAATGTTCAATATACACATCCATCCACCTTTATTATTTAAACATAAATGCGTGTATATTTAAGTGTCTTGTCAATCCCCAACGCATTAGTGCTCATGAGGTGGAAATATCTAAAAGAGCATTTGCCAATATTGAAAAAAATGAATATCTTTACCGAAATGATCGTACACTCAGTTTGATTTTGCTTTGTTTCTCATTGTGACACGGATTCTAAATTTACAATTATAAATCTTCATCCTCAATATATATATATATAAATATATATATATATATATATATATATATATATATATATGTATTTACATATACATACATAAATATATAAATATATACATACATAATCATACATATATATACATATAGTAATATATATATATACATATAGGTACACATACCTATATACATACATACTAATATAAATATCTATATACATATTTATACATGTATACACACATATAACTATGTGCATATATATACCCATATAGATACATATATACATATGTATACATGCATAGGTATATGCATAAAAATACATATATATACATATATGTACATATATACATGCATATGCATATATATATACATATATATATATATATATATATATATACATATACATAAATAAATATATGCACATATATACATATATCGTACATATATACATGTATATATATCCATATATACATGCATGGATATATATATATATATATATATATATATATATACATATGTGCATATATACATATATACATATGTGCATGTATTGATATATGCATATATATGTGCATATATATATATGCATATGTATATACATATATGCATATATATGCCTACATATATATATATATATATATATATATGTATTAATATATATATATATATGTATATACATATATATATATTGAAATAATTCCTCTGCACTTGATAGAGGAAATACCAACACTTTCAAACTATCTTAAAATGTTTAATTCCAAATATTTCTAATGCGTTGTATCTCCCCTCTTTAGTTTTCATATATAAATAATTTTTACAGCGTGAACATTATTTTATACTGGCGATATTGATAGTCTTGCACTTTTAAAATTAACGTGGCACATAATATATCAGAAATATTTGAAATCAAGTATTCCACTTGCAATTATTTCACATCATTTGAAAGCATGGGAGAAGGTTTTAGTTTTCCTTTTATAAACCCGACTGATTTTGGGGAAATTCATATATAACTTCATATGCAAAACTACCAAACAAAGGAGTATGATATAAATTATGGTAAAAGTGCTGTGTCTTTCCACCTGCAAGAAATCCTTTTGAACTAACACTATTATAGGTTTTCCATTGATGTTGAAATAGTTAACGGCGCTTAATCCCAGCAAACGATTATTTTCAATGATAAGAATAAATTATAGTTTTAAGAGTGGGATACCACATTTTATATACATTTTACGTAAAAAGAACACATATTTCATAGACTAGTGTGCCATGAAGTGGGTTATATTATATGATTATAATTTTATATTAAACAAGCGGGGCCACCTCTCATTGTCCGGGTGTGGAGAGGTTCTGGAGGTAAATTAAAGCAAAATGGAAATTAAAGAATAAGCTAATGTAATAACTCTGTTTAAATATAAGATTTTTTTTAATCGTAAAAACAAGAGCAAAAAATAACAGCGAAAAAGATACAAAATAAAGAACAAGTGAACGAAAAAGAAATGGAATAAATAACCCGGTTTCAATATAAAAACTAAAAATAGATGTATATTTTGAAAATATATACATCTGATTCCTCGGCTGGGACGTACAATCTTAAGATAACGACGCTGCCACTATAACGGCGAGTCTATCATCGCAGGAGCGATTTTAGTTCGTTGTTTGTTTTAATATTTAAACTAATTCAAGAAAACCATTTTTAGGCATACATGTTTGGCTAAATTGTCATGAAGGAACGGCTTTTTGCTACCCCTCCCTTAAATAAATTTTCCAGTTTTCCTTTTTTTTTTTAGCGTCCTTCCGTCTAGATACACGATTGAGAATCGCGTCTGAAGGTTGTCATTAGTGGTGGCAACTGTTGACGTGACTAAACGGACTGCTGCGAGAGCAGCAGATTCTGTTGCACTTCCCGCAGAGATACGCTCTCTCATGCTCTGCCGATGCTGCCTACGCTGTCTTTTTGCGCATACCCCTCTTCTCATAATGTTCATCTCTTTTCTCCTCGCTCAGTCAGACATATTTCTGGATGTGCCCCTCAAGGAGTCACGGTCCGCTGTATAGGATTCAAGGTCAACAGGGTTGATGTTGCCGGAGTTTAATGCCCTTTTGCACACATCCTTAAATCTGGGGAGTGGTTGGTCTACAGCCAGATAAGAGCTTGGCATACAGGATGTCTTTGGCGATGCGGTCATCCTGCATGCAAAAGACTTGCCCCAGCCAGCGCAGACCTCTCTGGGAGAGGAGGGAAAACATGCTTGGAAGAACGTATTTGTTCGGAACGCGGTCCTGCCGTGTAATGCCTAAGATCTTTCTTAGATTGCGCAGAGGGAAGGTATTTAGTCTGCGCTCTTGATTCTTGTAGAGGGGCCATGTCTCACTTCAGTAGAGTAATATGCTGAGGACACCGGCTTGATATATCCTCATCTGTTTATGGTCAGCATGTTATTACTGCACACTCTCTTTGTCAGGTGGGCCATAGCTGTTGCTGTTTTCCCAATGCGGGTGTTTAGCTCAGCGTCCAGTGAAAGGTTTTTCAAAATAATGGAGCTTAGATAGGTGAAGTTGTTCACCATCTCCAGTGTGTGATCGCCAACGGGTATCAAGAGGGCGATGCTGACATCTTGAGCCATGACATTTGTTTTCTTGACGCTTATTGTCTGATCAAAATCGTTGCAAGCATGGGCGAGGCGTTCAATAAATTGTTGGAGGGCTTCCTCAGAATGGGACGCTAACGCGGCATCATCTGCGAACAGCATTTCCCTGATGAGGGGCATGCGGACTTTAGATTTGCATATAGACGGGACAGGTTGAAAAGGGGAATATAGTTTCATGAAAAGTGTATAGTAGCAGAAGTGAGAAAAATATGCGAAAAAAACTTTATCTATCATCGCAGGAGCGAAGTATTTTTTTTTAATATTTTAACTAATTTAAGAAAAAAAACGTTTTTGCGCATGCGGGTTTGGCTAAATTGTCATGAGGAAACGATTTTTTGCTACCGCTCCCTGTAATAGAGTGTCCAGTTAAGGGGAAAGAAATGTATGTTCTAAGCCAATATTTCGATATTTCTCGTCGGAAAGAACGAGCATCAATAGGATATCGATCTTGCGAAAATCTGTCGCATTAGTCGAAAGCTTTAGGTAGACATACAAACATACATTTGAACATATCTTTTCTCTTATATTATAGACTAGCTTGGGTGCCGGCTCGGACCCGTGACGTAAAGGCGGATAGGATAAAGGGTGTGTGTCTGAGAGCGTTGGTTGAGCAACAAAAAAAAAAGAAGGAAAATTATGAGTGCAAAAAAAAAAAGCTGTAAATAACAGGCAGATTCAAACCCGTAACGCGAAGGGGAATAAAACGTAAAAATAGTGACATCTTTTCTGTTGACCCCATCACACAACTGAAGGTCAGGTAGGTTTAAATTAGGGCTATACAATCGAAATAAGGTGATGACTTTCGGAAATATCAACAAAAAGGGCGAGCCTCTCCCTTTATAAAAATTGCCTAGTTGGGGGTGAAAGAATTAATGTTTTTGGCCAATTGTTCGGTATTTGTCGTCCGAAGGGTGAATTTCAAATGATAACGACTTCGTGAAAATCTGTCGCTTCTGTCCACAATTTTTGCGAGACTTGCAAGCATACATACATAGATTTAAACAAACAGGTGATAGTGGTATAATAGATTAATATACAAAATATATCTCCCCTTGTTTAAGCAACATTGGGCGAACATAAAGGCAAATATCACATAGTTCACCACACATTTCAGGTCATTACTTTTCCAACGAACTTTCATTTGTAAAATTATCATCCATAGTCGTCGAGATTTCGAACGTATAAAGTTGCCACAATATATATATATATATATATATATATATATATATATATATATATATATATATATATATATATAGCATAACCACGTTGACATATTGGTTTCCGCTGGATCACCGAATTAAGCAACATTGCACCTAGTCAGGATGAAATGGGTAAGTATTTGCGACTCCCAGCTGCCGTAGGTGCTCTCCGCTTATCTCGGCATTGTTTCCCGTCATTCTGGATGTGGTTGGAGATTGGTCAACGCTTTCCTCACAATGCCACGCGCAACTGCCTCTACAGGGGGAAGCTTTTCTCTTCCGAGACTGAACTAATTAATTTTACATGAGAAATTTTGCATACGTATATCATTTACAACAATATATGAAACTTAATTTTATTTTCACGGGATATGTAGAGTGTGCTTCTTTAACTTATAAAAAATGCGAATCTCATTTATTTTAAGAGAATACCTTACAACATTCGGAGTGACTGGAAATGAAGTAAGGGGTTTTAGTTCAAGTATTGGCGTTTGATGCGAATAAGCTGTAAGTGTAGTTGTTTCTATGATCAAGGCTTAATGGGTTGAGAAACTTGTAATATTAAGTGAGGTTGTAAAAATAATCCTAGAAGTAGAATGAGGAGGGTCTCAGTGATTATTCTCATTCATGGGAGATTACTATTGATGGAGTAATTTCCTTTGTGAACTTAAATTTTAATCTATATTTTTGGTATTGTCGATTGTTTTACTTTTGTATGAGAAATCCACCTTCATGTTGAGCGTTGTTCATTATTCCAATCTATCGGTCTTTGACATTTTTTTCTTGGATTCTCTCTCGCTCCCTCTCTCTCTCTCTCTCTCTCTCTCTCTCTCTCTCTCTCTCTCTATATATATATATATATATATATATATATATATATTTCTCTCTATATATATACATATATATACATATATGCACACACACACACATATATATAATACCACGTGTGCCCGGGGTTGCCCGGGTGTTTGGAGGTGTGTGTTGAGCAAAAAAAAGGGTTAGTAGGAAAGCAGGTTCGAACCCGTACCGCGAAGGAGGAAAAGAATGTGAAAAAACGCGACGTCTTTGCTGTTACGACCACCGCACAATCGGAATTGAAATAGGTTTAAATAAAGGATAGACAATAAAAAAGAGGGGATTACTTTCGAAAATATTGGTGAAAAAAAGCGACCCCTCCTTGCAGAAAAGTTGCCAGTTGCGGATGAATATATTAATGTTTTTCTTGTGAATTTTCCCCTCTGTGGAAATTTTAGGCAGACGTGCAAACATACATACATAGAATTATATATTTATCGCTAAAATTTTCGACCCAAAAACCGATTTAATATATATATATATATATATATATATATATATATATATATATATATATATATATATATATATATATATATATACTAGCATTGGTGCCCGGCGTTCCCAGGGTGTGTGGATGTGTACGGTGAGCAAAAAAAAAAGTGGTAATAGGAATGCAGGCCCGACCCCGTACCGCAAAACGAGTAAAAGAACGGGGTAAAACCTAGCGTTTTTGCTGTTACGACCATCGCCCAAAACGAAGCGACATTTTTTAAAATTAAGACTAGACAATCTAAAGGAGAGGATATCTTTTAAAAATATCGGCGAAAAAAGTTACCCCCCCTGTAGAAAGTTGCTAGCTGAAGGGGAAGAAATTAATGTTTTTAGCCAATTTTTCGATATTTGTCGTATGAAAAGTCGAATTTAAAAACGATACTGATCTTGGTAAAATCCGTGGCCTCTATTGAAAGTTTACGGCAGACATGCAAACAACCATACACACACATTTATATATTGGTAACTAAAAATGTTCGACCTAAACTGCAGAAAAATCTTGCCCTATCTCTGAATACCCTTTATGTAAAATTTAAAATATTTAGACCAGAAATTGTCTGAGTAATTTGGAAGAAACCGCAGAGATCAATTTTTTTAACTTATACCCCTATTATAACCCCATAAAATTTATTGTTTTGGGCGCAAATCAATTTATTAAGTTAGATCCATGTCCAAGGAACGTATATCTAAAATTTCAAGTGCTTAGACACTTGTCGGAAATATATATATATATATATATATATATATATATATATATATTGTCATTTAGTTGTAATATTTTTCCAATCAATAATTTATACGAAATACGATGTTACCTTAATTCTTCTGAAAGTAAACTCTGCCATGCTGAGTAAAGTCTCTTTAATTGGGGCTCCCTTATTAATTATTTTTGGTGATTACCTTCTTTTAAATCAACATGTTAAAATCTGTTTTCCACTTGATGAGAACATGCTTACTAATTTTGACCACCATATGCAATTAATCATATCTAATTTCACAGGTTATGGGGCTAGCACGCACAGACTAATATGTGACGGCGATGAAATCAATTACATTCATTGGGTATCTACACAGCCTAAGACTAAATATGTGATGGTATATTTCATCAAGATCAAATGAAGCCCAGTTTAATAAAGAAAATTATGAATTCGACTAGCATAGAAATCAGAATATTGCCCTTGAATGATCAAAGTTTTGGACGACAGAAGCTTGGAATAAATCATAAAGGACGTAAGAAATGATGTCAGAAAAGCATAAACACATTTCAAAGAGCGTCACCTTTCAAAACGAAAACATATTGCTTCGTAAACGGAAATCCCAGCCCCCCCCCCAAGCTAAAAATAAAGACGTTTCCATTAACGATACTAGCACAAAGAAAAAATTGTTGATCTACGAAATTGTGGAAAGATAGCTATGCTATAAAAAAGACTGACATAGGTTTTCATCACGTAAAGGACAATAGTTACGCAGAAGAAACACCGCATACTCATCTGGAATACATGGCATCACTCTAGGCATATTAGAAAAGCACGAAACTACATCATGAAAGCTTTTATAAAGAACCCTCACACGAGGTTTCGGTGCAATAAAAAGTAACTTCGCACAATGTTTAATGTAAGCAAATGCTGTAAATTTCGAGAAGTAAGAACGCAAGATGTCTATATTCTGGAGAAAAGTGGCAGATGTAAGAACATAGTTATTCATTCTACACGGTAGAAGTAAATCTTCACATAATTTTAAACAACTTCAAATGATTATTAACTGGTTGGCTACTGCCCATATTAATAATTTTAAAAGCATCGTTAAATGTGTGCATGTCCTTAATCCAGAGATACTCTATATTGAGATTGATTACGGGTCAAGCAATAATATAGATTTAAAGGAAAGAACTGCAAATACAACTTTGCACGATACAAATAAAAAGAGACAGTATTTATTTTAAGATATTTTACCAAACATATTCTCTCTACAAGACGCTGTAGAGGGAAATTCTCAGAAAAGTATGTTCCGCTAACCGCTAAGGACGGCATTAAATTTAAAATAAAGAGTTTTAAAATGTATAATCTAATCAAATGTGTAACAAATGGTGTTAACGACACAAGCCACTACTTGAACACATGCCACCAAATTTTCGGCATTGTAATCATCGCGATATCTTAGAAAACGCCAAGTACTGTTAAAGGAATAACGATTAACAACAGAGAACTATACAAACATATGAAATGTGTTCTTTTAGGAAATCTGGAGCAGATGACTCGACTTCATTCTAAACTAAGGCGTTGTGGTTTAACTCTTGAAAAACACAGTCCGTTTTTATGATAATATAATAGAAACCGAACTGTATCAATGATTTAATACTCGTATCGATTGTATGCACGAAACTGTTTAAAATTTATAACAATATTTTATTATTATTATTATTATTATTATTTTATTTTATTTCGAAAAATTACTTATATCATTTTTTTAGCATGAAACGGTTAGTAACAGCAATTAAGAATAGGAAATTGGGTCAAATGTGTGTAACATGTCTTCTTCCTAAGATTAAGGGTGGTGGTGTTTGATCAACACTGCTGTGGAGCAATGATGTAATATACTGTTTTGTTTTAAATCCCCGAAACAGTGTTTCATGGTAAACAACTGATGATCCCTTGAAAAATAATGTATTGTTACTATAGTAAATTCGAGAGCGAGTTGATGCAGTGATTGACTAGACGGTTCTCTAACGAATGATAAAAAATAGTTTTGTATAGTTTTAAAGGTTAAAAACTTCAAAGACTATATATTTATATATATATATATATGTGTGTGTGTGTGTGTGTGTGTGTGTGTGTGTGTGTGTGTGTGTGATATCGTGCCCCGATATACACTTTACCGAAACACGTCTAATCTCCTGTGGTCAAAACATACGAGGTGTTTCATTTTGTCAGAATCTAATCTAAAACGAACAATCTTATATCAAATGTGACTATGAATATATATATATATATATGAATCTAAATAGCAATATGTCTAAGTATATATATATATATATATATATATATATATATATATATATATATATATACTTAGACATATTGCTACTTAGATTCAATCCGCACACAAGGCGATCTCCTTCATCTCACAAGGGAGAATTGGAATCTGCTCGCTGGAGCCTCTTCCAGTTCATCTGGGATGCGATGCAAATAGACAATTGAAGATTGGGAAAATGTTAAAGCTAAACAAAATAACAGACATACCAGTCAAGATAACAAGAACAAGATACGGGCCTAACAAGGACGGTTTGCCAATTTCCCCAGACACTCTCACATCGCTGTTCTTCAGAACTGATCCATCAAGAAGAAACCAAAGTCCGGAGAAGCCATCTGCTTACTTGCACACAGACCATTTTATTCAGTAAATGAATGCCGCTCTGTTTTACCTCGCCTCTCCTCGTTTTTAATAGGATATGGCAGACACCATGTTATGGTTATAACTTTAAGCCGAACAAGATAGGATTCACCAGATCGTCTGTTCAGTTATTGAGCCAGGACACAGACGAGATTGACGAAGAAAAGTATATATATATATATATATATATATATATATATATATATATATATATATATATATAATTTGAATATATAAAAATCGTATATTTAAGAAAAAATAATTTAATGGAGAAAAAGGAAAGGAAAAATAGTAGAGAAATTTAAATCAGAAAAAGAATAATTAATTCATACAAAAATATAAAACATGGAGAAAAAGAACAAAGATGGGAAGGAAAGTTAGAAAAAAAAACGATGTAGGGAAAAAAGAAAAAGATATTCAGAAATGAAATACCGACAAAATATAAAGTAAAAATAATGAGCATATAAAGGAAGAAAAACAATAAAAAAGATAAAAAAGAAGAAAAAGAAAGAGAGTCGAACGAAGAAATCTAACATGACTGAAAAGGATAAAAAGTATAGATAGAATAAGAATAAAAAAAGATAAAGAATACGAACATAAAAATGGAATTGAAAGAGATTTAGAATAACAGTAAAACAAGAAGAAGAAAAATAAGAAAAATTTAAAAATATCAAGATAAAGAACAGGCGAATAACTGAATTCATGCCGATACAGGCATATAAGGCGATGAAGAAGATTATATTAAAAAGAAGTATATGTTAATAGAATAGAATAATAAAAAAATGAGATGGAAAAATGAGAAACCGAATGGTGGTGTGAGAAAATAGAGAATAACACACAGAAGATAATGAATTAAAAGAAGAAAAACATATTAGAATATAAACGAGAGAAGAAAAAAGAGATATAATAAATAGACTAATAGCGTAAAAAATAAACATCATTAAAAAGATAATGCGAAAATAATAATAATAATAATAATAATAATAATAATAATCATCATAATATTCATAATAATAATAATAATAATAATAATCATAATATTCATAATAATAATAATAATAATCATAATAACAATAAAAATAATAATAAGAATAATCTATCTATCTATAAAAGTGAAAGTGTCTGTCTGTCTGTGTGTCTGTGTATCTGTGAGCCTGTGTGTACATTCTCCTACGCAATAACTCTGTCAATTCTTAGTCTACAGAATCGAGGTTTGATACACAGGGTATTGAGATTTGGGAAAATCGATGTACTCGGTTTTCGGCCAGAAATTTGGCGATTAAGGGGTCAAAGTTCAACGATTTAACCTTTGATTACTCTCCCAAATTCCCCCGACCATTTTCGGCTTACACACTTGAAATCTTAGATATAGGTCCATTGGACATGGATCTCACTTAATAACTGAATTTGAGCCCAAAACAATAAATTTTAAACGGTAAAAATAGGGGTCAAAATTACAAAAATTTACCACTTTTTTTTTTGCTCCAAATACCCGGACAACGCCGGGCACCCATGCAAGTAACAATATATTTATGCTAATGAAAACATGGAGGCAATATCAAAAAAAGAAGAAGACGTAACAGAAAAAGTAAAAGAAGAAGAAGAAGAAGCAGGCACATTACTGAAAAAAAGCACAAAAAAGCCGGGGAAAAAAGGTAATGAAATGAAAATATGCCTTCAAATAGAATTATGAAAAGCGAAGAGAACGAAAAGCTAATACAGAGATGAAGAAAACGGCGACACGATTCTGCTGGAGATAAATGCGAAAGAAAGAAAGATAGTATTAGTAGAAGGGGCAAGCGAAGAATAACAGATAATTGGCTGCAGACCCGATTTTGAAGAGTTGAAATCGAGTTCATGCTAAAGATGGAGTGATTCATTATTATATTTGACACATTTTCGTGAGGTTTAGTAAATCATCGCATGCTTTTTCGTTATTATTTTTTATGAAATTGCTTGAAGGATAATTTTCGGTGTTTTGTTGAGTTTTTTTCTTTTTATTTCCCGTGTGTGGTTCCAACTTTATTGCAATTAATGGTCTTGCTAAGAGTGTATGAGGCATACCAGGAACCGACATTTTTTTTTATATTGCGGCTAATCACACACAGCATTCTTTAACATTTTTCAAACATATATTTACAGATGAAAGAAACATGTAAAACTATTTAGCACATTCGTGTTTAAAGAAACATACCATACACACAAAACATAGTATACCCTCACACACACAAACACCTCCCACCTCCATATATATATATATATATATATATATATATATATATATATATATGGTTGCATGCCTCTTTTTTATTTTGATGTTTTTTTTAGATTGTAACACTGGGTATGGGGCAGCCATACCAGCCGTCAAAATTTCTCTGTTTTGTATTAGAACCAAGACAGAGCTCTTTCTAGTATCCTCGCTGTTCTCTTCAGTGCAATTGTCAGGATTTCTCTTGCACTTGGGTCATCGGGAATATTCGTTAGGTAGGACTTCAGGTTCTTCTTCATAAGTCCTGTGGCACCTATAATAACTGGTATGATTAATATATCTCTAAGATTCCAGTTTATTTTCATATCACACATGAGACTTTGATATCTGTTCTGTTTCTCTCTTTCAGCTTTGTTCAGACCTCCATCTTCCAGGACACTCTCTACAACCAAGGTTACCACTATTTCTGAAATATTCCATATAACTATGTCAGGTTTCAAGGTAGGTGGTTGTAGGGATTACTTGGTCGTAATGTATTGTATACAAGTAATTTTCAACTGTTATTTAAGGTTTATGTTTCTAGGGCTTGCTGCTACACTAGATGTTTAATTTTTACAGATAGCCTAATGAAAGTACTTACATATTCCATCATTCCTCACTGTGTAGTAGCCGCCCTCCAAAATAACATGGCAACTTTATATCAGATGACTCATACTTTCCACTTCTGTGTGACAGAACTTGCATTTGTTACCATTTCTGATACCTGCCATCTTCTTTAATGCATTCCTGACCTAATTAATAAAAACAAGTACACTGTTATTTTATTAGAATCTACAATGCTTGTCATAGATTCCACGACGTCATACATGTCTGGTTATTTTCTGAACCTGCTTATGTACCATAGTTTATTAATGGAAAAGTAAATATTACTTCAGCATAGATAGTGTCAAGGTTCCGAAGACGTGAAATTGTTTTTTTTTCCAATTTCATAAAATAGTATTAGAGGAGAGGCGTCACGTACGAGATAAATTTTCCAAATCATCTAACGAACACGCGAAATGGAAATATGTAATGTTGACGAACCACTATTTGAAAAGGCTGAAACCAATGCATTAGTGGTTTTATGTGCTATACATTAGAAATATTCATTTTTAACTGACAAAGAGTAGTAGTCCCTCTGATATTATGTTGAATCTATTGTAATCCTGTGCTATGAGGCAAATAACGTTCTATATTAAATCGATTATCACTTGTTCCGAACAAAAGTTCTCATCGTTTCGTGTCGCATGATACATTCCACATGAATAACCCATTTAATGTAAAAATTTTATCTGTTGCCGAGGCAAGAAATATGCATAACTAATTACGATATTAGTTAAAACGTACCCAGAACCTACGACCGGCGGGGGCCTATTTACACATTCAATAATTCTATCTAAAAATTTAGGGAACACGACTACTGGTAAAAATGAAGCTAAATCAAAAATCATAAACCCCTTAAAACGATAAAGTTAAAGGATTTTATCTACTTCTCCCCAAAAAGATGTTACCAAAAGCAAGATGGTTTACTCTTGTACTATTAAGCATTCACTTTCATATTGAACTGTACGGAGCACAAACACTAGGAAAAAATCAATATGCCATGCAAACTTCCTCCCAACAGTATAGATTTTGACTATGGCATTTACCTTATTTTTTTAAAATGTAAGACTCTTCTAGGTTTCAACCAATGTTGAAAGAAGTAATAAATATTTTTTGTTTATTCAATACCCCATTCTTTACATAGAATGCGTGTGGACCTAATTAACAATTCTGTACTTTCATCTAAAAACCTAATAAGCACTACTACCTATAAAAAGTAAGTCCACTTGCGAATCGTAAAACCTTTATAAAGGCAGAGTTTATGTATCTTAGCCACACACCTATAGAAATGTTACCAAAAGCAAGATAAGTTGTCCTTCCTCTTTTTAAATTTTGTAATTTCGTCTTTTGGTATGTTTAATTTTCAACTTTACATCGAGCTGGAATATTATTTCCATACTTTTGAATATATATATATATATATATATATATATATATATATATATATATATATATATATATATATATATATATATATATATATATATGACGGAAAAGATAGACACTTAGGCTAATATTTTTCTCAATATTATGATATGCTCGTTGATATATACGGAAAAGGGTTTTGCTTAAATTACTTGGAGTATCTCATGAAACTTGCACCTAACAACATTGAGCCATGCCACGGACCAAAGCAGCATCAGAATTATCAGAATTGGTGCGAGAAGGAATTGTGAAGAAACATTTAACTGGGCTTCGTCAACGCAACATAGCAGGACATCTTTCACTAACCTTTTCTATTTTTAATAATGTGATTGTTCTATTCATAAGAGAGGACAAAAAGTCCACAACACCTAATCCAGGTCGTCACGGATCTTAATGAACCTTGCGTCATATGAAAATAAAAGTTGGAGAGGATGCTCGGTGCAACATAAGCGGGTGTCAATCCTAAAACAGTTGTTAGATATATTTACTAACTGGGTTACCACGGTAGAGTTACGAGAAGGGAAACTCTGACTCATCCTTCCAATATCAAGCGCAGAAATAATTGGGTTCGTATTGTGGTGGTTAGATCCATGACCTTTGGGGCAATGTCTTTTTCTCTGATGACTAGTTATTTGCATTATTTCCTGACTAGAACAGATGGGCATGGATGTTCCCTCAGTAATAGTTTTATTAAAAAAACGGCTACCAACGCTGAAGCATGGGGGTTACTCGGTCATGGCATGGTATGCGATTAAGGATAATGCTCGTTCAGGTCTAGTGGAGACCGAAGGACACATCAGTTTTGCTTAATATGTTGCAATATCATATGAATGGTTTCTACCAATCTACATATCTATAAAAGTGAAAATGTATGTGTAAGCCTATGTGTGTATGTATGTGTACATTTTCATACACAACATCGCTGTCAAGTTAAAGTCTACAGACTCGAAATTTGATATACAGGGTATTGAGATGTGGGAAAGCATTTGTAATTCATTTGCATCCAGAAATTTGGCTGTTAAGGGGGCAAAGTTCAACGATTTTACCTTTGAGAACTCTACCAAACTCCTCCGCAAATCTTTGGTATAAACAATTAAAATTTTAGATATAGGTTCCTTGGACATTGATCTAACTTAATAATTCAATTTGAGCCCAAAACAATAAGTACTCAGGGGTCAAAATAGGGGTCAAAGTTAAAAAAAATATGTACCTCTGCGGTCTCTACCAAATTGCTCAGACAATTTCTGGTCTAAACATTTTAAATTTTACATAAAGGGTATTCAGCGATAGCTTTTTAATCGATTTGGGTCGATTATTTGAGCTACCAATATACAAATGTAGGTATGTATGTTTGCATATCTGACTAAAACTTTCGACAGAGTCGGCGGATTTCCACAAGATCAGTAACGGTTCTCAGCACGAGCCTTTTGACGACAAATACCGAAAAACCGTCTAAAAACATTAATTTCTTCACCCTCAACTGGGCACTTTTCTACAGGGAGGGGTCGCTTTTTACACCGATATTTTCGAAAGTTCCCCTTTTTTTCGATTTTCTAGCCTTAATTTAAACCTATGTTACATCCAGTTTGGCGGTAGTCGTAACAGCAAAAACGTCACGTTTCTTAGTCGTTCATTTCCTCCTTCGCGGTACGGGTTCGATCCTGCCTTCATACAAACAATTTTTATTCTCAACACGCACCTCCAAACACCCGGGCAACGCCGGGCACCCAGGCTAGTATGCTTAATGGTAAATTAATCAAGTTAACTTTCTATTTATGGGTGATGATGCCCCTTGTCACTCTGCTAGGGTAACACAGTATTGGTTGAGCTAAAATGATATAAATAAACTTCATTGCCCAAGTTAGTCTCCGGATACGAACCCAACTGAAAATCATTGCGGCATATTAGACATGAACCGTCTCAAACCAAGAAGAAGCTATCGGCAAAGTTTGAATTTCGTGCATTATTTCGTCATACATGAGAAGAAATTCCTCAAGATTATATTCTTCAACGATTAAATTAATTGCTATTTTTTTAGATTTTGATTGTCGTTTTGCTGTTTTAAAATGAACCAGACACATAAATATTCAATATATTGATTCCTACAACGGTTTACTTGAATTACTGAAGATATCATCGTTATATCATTAATCAAAAGGGGTAAAAAGTTTAACCGAGGATCGACTGTTTTTTTTCATTGTGGTTGTGTAGTAAAATATTTCATATATATATATATATATATATATATATATATATATATATATATATATATATATACATAGAGAGAGAGAGAGAGAGAGAGAGAGAGAGAGAAAGAGAGATAGATATTTAAAAAGTTGTTTTAAATGTAACGGCTCCCATTATTTTATCTAATCGAATGGTTCATGGGAAATTTTAATTGCATTGTTATAATGTCTGAATCTATGTATTCAATCCCTCCGTTGTAGATAAGGATAAATCATGACAGGAATTCCACGTCATGTAAGGTAGAAAAAACTGGATCAATATTAATTGGCGTCGTTTGAACTTTTTCGAAACTGATTCAGCTAATGTCTGCACGGTTAGGATATGGATTAATCGATTTCAGAGAAACAACAAAGATGTGAGTGGAAATTTTCGCCCCGGAATATTACATCCGGGTCATCAGTAGAGGGTGGAAATATTGCATTGACAATTATGGTGACGTTGGAGCAGAATTATTCCTGATACACCAAATGTCGCTCGTTTTAATGGTATACTGAACAAAATCGAATAGTACAATATATTTTGGGCATACACTTATTCCACAAATTTAATAATCGCTCTGAAGCATGGATATGAATGAACTTCTAAGCTCATGTCTAACACACACAAAAAATATCAACAAAATCTTAACGATATTTTCTATTTAAATATTTCTTTTAAAAATTTTATTACGCCTGACTATAATAATTGGATATTAGAGTCTAATGTATTAAATGTATCGAAAATTTTGAATTTATTTACAACGTCATACATAGTTTTCGTTTCATAGTGAAATTAAATAAATTTTCTGAATGATTTACAATTGTTTATTATTTCATATTTCTAGATTATTTGTTTGACTTCAAATGTTTTTATGCATGTTTTATTCTTCAAATTTCATTTAACGCTTCTAACGGATATACACAAAAATAACTACCCAGATTTTCAAAATGCGCGACCACGCGTCACCTATCCGGCTTCATAAAAACCCCGGAAAACAACATCACGTGGACTCTTCATCGAACTATCTTCCACGGTATCATGTCGAGGAAGAAGAGGAAAAAAAGATTGATAAAGGAGTCTTACTCCGAAATATATTTCTTTTAAAATAAACACCTGTTTATTTTATCAAAACTTTCGCGTTGCAGTTTTGGCTCCAAATGTATTTAGTTGTCCTGTTGGTCTGAGAAACATGTCGGAAATGTAACCGTCTGTGATAGGGAATAATAATAATAATAATAATAATAATAATAATAATAATAATAATAATAATAATAATACATTATTTGTTGTTTGAAAAGTTTACCGCTGATACCATCTATCGTTTTCTTATAAATTTCTACTTTGCGTTTATCATTTTTATTTTTTATTCTCTTTTTTTTTAGATTTTCGTTATTTTTTATTATTTTGGGGTTTTCGTTATTTACATATATTTTTTATGTGAATACGTTGGATATTTCCTGTTTAATTTAACGTATTTAATGTCTTTAAAAGGTGTTATATGGTCGCCTAACGTTTAGCCAACTCCTGTCTACCATTAATACACAATTGAAAATTACTTGAAGAATGTGCGTATGCGCATTCGTTCGTCAGAAATGATCCTAGTCTTATGTCACTCATAATACTTTAATTTAAATATAAAATCATCACAATAAGTTTTAAATTAGTTTTATATCATAAAGTCAGCGCTTATGAAGACCTGGAGGCCACTCAAAAATGAGGGTTTATAAATGTGACGATCGCTGCTTGCGAGAATTAGATTGATGTTTTATTTAGAGTAGGGATCATAAATAATTTGTTAACGTTAGACTTTTTTTACATAGACATCGCCACTTATCAAGACCCAGATACCACTTGAGGATAAGTTTGGAGAGAACTGGATTTATGTCGGTTGAAAATGACACTGTTATTGTCGGTACGGAAACAGCTCTGTGGTATTGTGTTCTATCTCTGTGGTATGGTGTTCTATCTCTGTTGTATTGTGTTCTATCTCTGTGGTATTGTGTTCTATCTCTGTGGCATGGTGTTCTATCTCTGTGGTATTGTGTTCTATCTCTGTGGTATTGTGTTCTATCTCTGTGGTATTGTGTTCTATCTCTGTGGTATTGTGTTCTATCTCTGTGGTATGGTGTTCTATCTCTGTGGTATGGTGTTCTATCTCTGTGGTATTGTGTTCTATCTCTGTGGTATTGTGTTCTATCTCTGTGGTATGGTGTTCTATCTCTGTGGTATGGTGTTCTATCTCTGTGGTATGGTGTTCTATCTCTGTGGTATTGTGTTCTATCTCTGTGGTATGGTGTTCTATCTCTGTGGTATGGTGTTCTATCTCTGTGGTATGGTGTTCTATCTCTGTGGTATTGTGTTCTATCTCTGTGGTATTCTGTTCTATCTCTGTGGTATTCTGTTCTATCTCTGTGGTATTGTGTTCTATCTCTGTGGTATTGTGTTCCATATTGAACTCATGTGAAAATGCTTGTTTTAGTTTTAAGCCATATAGAAAGTAAATGGCGTTCCTTAGAGCGTTTTTTACTCGGCGGAAGTTTGACGTGCATTGGTTACAGACGGACTTACAACGTATTTTCTGCGACAAAGTGCTGGCAGGTAGGAGCCCAGGACATTGCCCTTCAAATTCTGTAGTCGAGTTTCCATATCTTGTCAAGTCAGACGAAGTTCTTCTGAGCAGCTCCCGATCAGAGGTGGCTAGAGTACTCAATTTTCCAAGGTATTTGTGTTTCATTCAGGTAAGGGATCACATCAGATATGAGATATGAAATAAATACGCTTAAAAATTGTAGGAGAATTTTAATGTTTGCATCAATACTGCGCCTTTGCTAGAAATGAAGCACAACTACAAATATATAGCTGGAACTGATTGTATGAATAAAAATATTATCTTTAATATAAATCTCGCCTGCCACTTTAAATGTCTGTCTGTCTGTATGTATGTGTGTATGTATATATGTATGTATGTATGTATGTATGTATGCATATTTATATGTCTCGCAAACCCTTCGAGAGAGGCGACGGATTTCCACGACATCGGTAGCGATTTTAACCTCGAACCATTCGGGACGACACATATCGAAAAATTTACCAAAAACATTCATTTCTTCACCCTCAACTGTGCACGTTTCTATAGGGAGAGACCGCTTTTTTTCGCCGATATTTTCGAAAGTCATCGCCACTTTTCGATTGTCTAGCCTAAATTTAAGCCTTCGTCACTTCGGTTTGGCGATGGCCTCAACAGCTAACGCGTTACGTTTTCTTTTTTCCCCCGCAGTTTCTTTTGCTCCTTTGCAATACGGATTCTACACTGCCTGCCTACTACCACATTTTTGCGCTCGCAATTTTCCATTTTCTTTTTGTTTTTGTTTTTTGTTTTATTTATTTATTTATTTTTGCTCAACCAATACCCTCACAACACCTTCACTTTCTGTTCAGCCTTTGCGTCACGGGTTCGAATTTGCCGTCCTACTACTACTATGTTTTTTTTTCACACATGTCCAAACACCTGGACAACACCGGACAACCAGAGAATATACATGACTTAATAGAAAAACAACAACGTAGAGTCGTCAAACGATATTTTTTGCTCTTTATGATAAATAAATATGACTAGCCGTCGCAAGTCTATATAATTGGATACTAGAAATAATTAAACATTGTCACAATCTAGCACACACAATCACTACACGACGAAAATTAAAACTGACACATAGATTAAATTCTAGCTTTATACATTTTCTTTTACAAAAAATGATGAGGCATTTAGTAACCGAAACAAGTCCATTCCCTACAAAGTGGTATTGCCTTAGGCTTAAATGAAAGCAACTTTAACCCTTATATTCTGGACATATGAATCGACAGGCACATATAAATAAAACATATAGTCATTATAACAAATTGCTAAAAATCTACATATTAATTTTAAAAAAACATTTAATTAACATACTTGCGTTTAAAAGAAGTTTAGAAATTTTAAAATACTTGTCATAAATCGCCACTCCTTCTCCCTGCTCTCAACCCAGTTACTGACTGCAGTCTATGGCTCAGCAGTGTCCAATAGGTCCAGCCACAAAGCAACCTACCATAATTCCGACCGCTGCTATTATTAAATAAACTCCTTCCTTTTCAAGATTTTATCTATAGCATATCATTCTCTCCTATTCAAATATCAAGCCAGAAAAAGGCGAAAATACTGCTATACTAGGTGTGTCAGAAACTTCAGGAAAATATTGAATAATTCGACTTCCTGTCTCTCCAAACTTATAACAACTCGAAAAATGTAATTCAAACCCGTGATTAAGAAAAAAAAGGTTTTAAACTTCGGATTTACAGGTAAATTTCTATAAAACGCTTCTTTTTTTTGTTTTAAATTTGAATATATTATTTATTGATCTTTTATCTTCAATTTGTGATATATAAAATTTGGTGAGTAAATTAATCATTTACATTTTAATAAACATTTCAGAATGGAGAGGGGCGTAAATAAAAAAAAAACGTTTATTTAAAATATTATATTCGGTTTATTGAAAAGACCATAAAACTTCAAATTTACCCTGAAAATATCGTGAAAATAGAATAAATAGAAAAATGTTGATAGACTTTTAAAGTTTAAAAATTGAAACATACTGAACTCGTAAAATTCAATTAATTCCATTACTGTTTAAACAAAAAAAATATTTCTATTAACCTTTTATACAACTTAAATCGTTTATTTTGAAGGATAATCCATAAAGAAAATAATATTTTTATTACCTTTTATACAACTTAAATCGTTTATTTTGGAAGGATCATTCATAAAGGAAATAATATTTTTATTACCTTTTATACAATTTAAATCGTTTATTTTGGAAGGATCATTCATAAAGGAAATAATATTTTTATTACCTTTTATACAACTTAAATCGTTTATTTTGGAAGGATCATTCATAAAGGAAATAATATTTTTATTAGCTTTTATACAACTTAAATCGTTTATTTTGGAAGGATAATCCATAAAGAAAATAATATTTTTATTACCTTTTATACAACTTAAATCGTTTATTTTGGAAGGATCATTCATAAAGGAAATAATATTTTTATTACCTTTTATACAACTTAAATCGTTTATTTTGAAGGATAATCCATAAAGAAAATAATATTTTTATTACCTTTTATACAACTTAAATCGTTTATTTTGGAAGGATCATTCATAAAGGAAATAATATTTTTATTACCTTTTATACAACTTAAATCGTTTATTTTGAAGGATAATCCATAAAGAAAATAATATTTTTATTACCTTTTATACAACTTAAATCGTTTATTTTGGAAGGATCATTCATAAAGGAAATAATATTTTTATTACCTTTTATACAATTTAAATCGTTTATTTTGGAAGGATCATTCATAAAGGAAATAATATTTTTATTACCTTTTATACAACTTAAATCGTTTATTTTGGAAGGATCATTCATAAAGGAAATAATATTTTTATTAGCTTTTATACAACTTAAATCGTTTATTTTGGAAGGATAATCCATAAAGAAAATAATATTTTTATTACCTTTTATACAACTTAAATCGTTTATTTTGGAAGGATCATTCATAAAGGAAATAATATTTTTATTACCTTTTATACAACTTAAATCGTTTATTTTGGAAGGATCATTCATAAAGGAAATAATATTTTTATTACCTTTTATACAACTTAAATCGTTTATTTTGGAAGGATCATTCATAAAGGAAATAATATTTTTATTAGCTTTTATACAACTTAAATCGTTTATTTTGGAAGGATAATCCATAAAGAAAATAATATTTTTATTACCTTTTATACAATTTAAATCGTTTATTTTGGAAGGATCATTCATAAAGGAAATAATATTTTTATTACCTTTTATACAACTTAAATCGTTTATTTTGGAAGGATCATTCATAAAGGAAATAATATTTTTATTACCTTTTATACAATTTAAATCGTTTATTTTGGAAGGATCATTCATAAAGGAAATAATATTTTTATTACCTTTTATACAACTTAAATCGTTTATTTTGGAAGGATCATTCATAAAGGAAATAATATTTTTATTAGCTTTTATACAACTTAAATCGTTTATTTTGGAAGGATAATCCATAAAGAAAATAATATTTTTATTACCTTTTATACAACTTAAATCGTTTATTTTGGAAGGATCATTCATAAAGGAAATAATATTTTTATTACCTTTTATACAACTTAAATCGTTTATTTTGGAAGGATCATTCATAAAGGAAATAATATTTTTATTAGCTTTTATACAACTTAAATCGTTTATTTTGGAAGGATAATCCATAAAGAAAATAATATTTTTATTACCTTTTATACAATTTAAATCGTTTATTTTGGAAGGATCATTCATAAAGGAAATAATATTTTTATTACCTTTTATACAACTTAAATCGTTTATTTTGGAAGGATCATTCATAAAGGAAATAATATTTTTATTACCTTTTATACAATTTAAATCGTTTATTTTGGAAGGATCATTCATAAAGGAAATAATATTTTTATTACCTTTTATACAACTTAAATCGTTTATTTTGGAAGGATCATTCATAAAGGAAATAATATTTTTATTACCTTTTATACAACTTAAATCGTTTATTTTGGAAGGATCATTCATAAAGGAAATAATATTTTTATTACCTTTTATACAACTTAAATCGTTTATTTTGGAAGGATCATTCATAAAGGAAATAATATTTTTATTAGCTTTTATACAACTTAAATCGTTTATTTTGGAAGGATAATCCATAAAGAAAATAATATTTTTATTACCTTTTATACAATTTAAATCGTTTATTTTGGAAGGATCATTCATAAAGGAAATAATATTTTTATTACCTTTTATACAACTTAAATCGTTTATTTTGGAAGGATCATTCATAAAGGAAATAATATTTTTATTACCTTTTATACAATTTAAATCGTTTATTTTGGAAGGATCATTCATAAAGGAAATAATATTTTTATTACCTTTTATACAACTTAAATCGTTTATTTTGGAAGGATCATTCATAAAGGAAATAATATTTTTATTAGCTTTTATACAACTTAAATCGTTTATTTTGGAAGGATAATCCATAAAGAAAATAATATTTTTATTACCTTTTATACAACTTAAATCGTTTATTTTGGAAGGATCATTCATAAAGGAAATAATATTTTTATTACCTTTTATACAACTTAAATCGTTTATTTTGGAAGGATCATTCATAAAGGAAATAATATTTTTATTAGCTTTTATACAACTTAAATCGTTTATTTTGGAAGGATAATCCATAAAGAAAATAATATTTTTATTACCTTTTATACAATTTAAATCGTTTATTTTGGAAGGATCATTCATAAAGGAAATAATATTTTTATTACCTTTTATACAACTTAAATCGTTTATTTTGGAAGGATCATTCATAAAGGAAATAATATTTTTATTACCTTTTATACAACTTAAATCGTTTATTTTGGAAGGATCATTCATAAAGGAAATAATATTTTTATTAGCTTTTATACAACTTAAATTGTTTATTTTGGAAGGATAATCCATAAAGAAAATAATATTTTTATTACCTTTTATACAATTTAAATCGTTTATTTTGGAAGGATCATTCATAAAGAAAATAATATTTTTATTACCTTTTATACAACTTAAATCGTTTATTTTGGAAGGATCATTCATAAAGGAAATAATATTTTTATTACCTTTTATACAACTTAAATCGTTTATTTTGGAAGGATCATTCATAAAGGAAATAATATTTTTATTACCTTTTATACAACTTAAATCGTTTATTTTGGAAGGATCATTCATAAAGGAAATAATATTTTTATTACCTTTTATACAACTTAAATTGTTTATTTTGGAAGGATAATCCATAAAGAAAATAATATTTTTATTACCTTTTATACAATTTAAATCGTTTATTTTGGAAGGATCATTCATAAAGGAAATAATATTTTTATTACCTTTTATACAACTTAAATCGTTTATTTTGGAAGGATCATTCATAAAGGAAATAATATTTTTATTAGCTTTTATACAACTTAAATCGTTTATTTTGGAAGGATAATCCATAAAGAAAATAATATTTTTATTACCTTTTATACAACTTAAATCGTTTATTTTGGAAGGATAATCCATAAAGAAAATAATATTTTTATTACCTTTTATACAACTTAAATCGTTTATTTTGGAAGGATCATTCATAAAGGAAATAATATTTTTATTACCTTTTATACAACTTAAATCGTTTATTTTGGAAGGATCATTCATAAAGGAAATAATATTTTTATTACCTTTTATACAACTTAAATTGTTTATTTTGGAAGGATAATCCATAAAGAAAATAATATTTTTATTACCTTTTATACAATTTAAATCGTTTATTTTGGAAGGATCATTCATAAAGGAAATAATATTTTTATTACCTTTTATACAATTTAAATCGTTTATTTTGGAAGGATAATCCATGAAGACTTCAGAAGATTTCCAGCTACGGTATAACTGGAAATGTTTTCTCAATCATTAAATCATTTCTCTCCGATAGGCTCATAAGTGTAGTGGTAGATGGACAAAAATCGGAGGCCTGCAATATAAATGCTGGAGTCCCTCAGGGGTCAATCCTGGGCTCAACTCTCTTCCTGATCTACATCAATGACCTCCCCAAACACATACTTAAATCATTCGTTGACATCTATGCTGATGACACGACAATCTACAGCAACACATCAAAGACTGTAAATGACAAAGTTCTCTCTGATTCTCTCTCCTCTGATCTCGAGCGCGAGGTTCAGTGGGGAAAGAGGTGGCTGGTTACCTTTAATGCATCTTAAACCAAACTCCTATCCTTACATCATCAACGCTCTGATCCCCATCTGGCATCAATTGTGATGGATGGCTCTCATCTGGGTGAGGTCCCGTGTTTTGTACAAGCTTCTGGGTTTGACCTTTACTCCTGATCTGAAACGGAACACTTACATCAAGTCTGTTGCCAAGGTTGCTGGAAAGATGGTGGGATCCTTCTACCGCTCCAGAAGATATCTCACTACTGATGCAATTCTCTATCTATATAAAAGCAAAGTACGTCCAAGGATGGAATACTGTTGCCATATCTGGGCAGGAGCTGCTAAAAACAGACTATCCTGCCTTGACAGAGTACAAAATAGACTTCGTGGCTTAGTAGGGGATGCCCTTTTCTCTACCCTGCAACCTCTCTCCCACAGAAGACACGTTGCGAGCCTATCCTTGTTTTATCGTTATTTCCATGGAAGGTGTTCGTCTGAACTCCAATCTCTGGTCCCCACTCGCCAATATTTCACGAAAAACACCCGTCTAGCTGAATCCACTGTGAAAAATTTCCCCCACTCTATATCTGTGCCTAAATCAAAACGCGGATTCCATGAACAGAGCTTCTTTCTTAGAACTGCACGTCTGTGGAACTCTGTTCCGTCTGCCTGCTTCCCTCCGGACTACAACTTGGATGTCTTCAAGTCCAATGTTAACAAATTCCTAATGAACCGCCCCCTTAAGTAAACACTTCATTAAATCTCAACACTAACGTAATGTACTTGCAATAACCCTTATCCCTGAGTGGCTTCCGGGCCTTGATAAGTGGTTATCACTGTGTAATAAAAAAAATAAAATGAAAAATAAACAACCCACCTTAAAAAGAGAAATTACGAGTTTTTTTTAATATTTTCTTTCAGTTTCGTGTTAGGGGTGTCAAAAATTCTGATACACCTACTGCTATACATATTAGACATATATTAACATTTTTGACTTTTACTCAAACTTAATTTAAAATACTAAAAAATTAAAAAGGGCACTGTTGAAATGGATATCTCTGTTGATTTAGATTCGGTTTGTTGTGTGTGGGGGGAGGTGCAGGTGTATTGTGTGTATGTGTGTATGTGTGTGTGCATATGTGGGTGTGTGCGTATGTGTAGGTGTGCGCTTAGCAAGGAACCATATAAATATATAAACATTGCACTAAATAAATAAAAAAAAGATATATATTCATGTATATCGTTTTGAAAACCTCAACATCTAAAGTTGTGTACAATTGTTTCCAACAACCAAACGAACCTTTATAAATACAAAGTATGTTTATCAGCTCAGGATATGAAGGAAATACTATAAGTCGTTCTTAATACCTGTCAGCAGGTTTTACCGATGTAAATATCGATATTCGCCACGATGTTATTTTTATAGGTGTTGATTTAATGTTAGTTCTTCCTGGAATTCGTCTAATGGAGAACGCAAGTGCAATAATCAAGAGTTCGCTATATAAAAAGATTAACAACATCTTTTTTTTTTTACTCTATCATGGTTTAGTTTTTTTTAAAGACTTTTTTGTGTAAATTGAAAGAGAAGCTGCAGTTACTTTTACCGTTACCTAACTGCAGCTGCTTTTTCAATTTTCGGATTTTCACCATGTCAAAACACATTTTAATTCCTTTTGACGGATTTATTGTTGCTATTTCTTCTGATGAGTTAAGGGCATAATAGATTCTCTTATTTTTATAATAATTGAGTGATTTATTTTGCGCTACGAAACAGATACTGTCAAGAATTGTATAAACCAACTGATTTAAAGGAATTGTCAACATCATGAATTTTGGAATATAAATTTTTGTCAGTTATTCTATATATTGTACTGTAATCACATTGAGCTTCTTATATAAGGATTGATATATAATAAGAAAATATACTTCAAAGGAAATATATATATATATATATAAATATATATATAACTATATATATATATCTGTATATATATATATATATATATATATATAATGGAAATAGTTTTCCGACAAAATAGAGAAATAAAAAGGAAAAATTAATCAACGTTCCGTCTTCATTTCGAGACTTCATCGAGATGAATAAGTTTAAGAACACAAAAACACCAGTGCAAATATTTGCAAAAAAAATTATGTTCTACGTCAGAAACGGAAAAAATAATTGAAAATTTAAAAAGAAGGGATTTCTTCTAAAAATCCTCATAGAGTCGTAAATATGTTTCTTTTTAACGATATGAACAGGGATTATAATTATTCTGGAAAAAAATGCCCGTTAAAATTCAAATATTGGTGTTTATTAGAAGTGAAATGAGTGTGCTTTTGTTATGTAATTTACTGATTTAGATTATATTATTGATTATTACGGCGTGTCTCTATGATGTAAGAAGGTTAACCTTTGCCTACAATTAAATTATATTCTTTTAATAAAAGTGTACTTATTAATGGTGCTACATTATATAAGCCTGCAAGTTGCTTAATTTTGCTTTAATTTGCGATAAGCGCTGATTCAACAAATGTCCGCCGCGCTTTATTGTAAATGAATGTAACGATTTTTGCTTGTTTGAAGTCAAAGGTGTGATTATGCGGCAATGAAAAGGAAAGGGATGCACTTTAAAATTACTTTTTTATATATATCTTTCGTGTTCATTGATCTGTTTTTCTAACTTGCGCTGGGTTCACCAATGTATTTGTTATGGCGATTTTGGCAAGGAATACTGTATATGGTTGCATTGAAAACTGGGTTGTTCTGGAAATATTTTGTTGTTTTTTAAATATTTGTCTTATAGTTTGTGATGTAGTTTGGATGATTGGAATTCTTAGTGTGCTTAGTGCATTGCAAGCTATAGTATTATTGGCGTGTCTGTAAGTAAAGAAAATGTTTATGAGAGAAATAACTGGTGTATATGATTTTTGATTATTTATCCTGGAAAAACTTGTGTGGCTTTTCGCTTAGCATTTAATATAAAAATATATGGATATTGCTAGGTTTTCCAAGTGATTGCGAGGTATTTGTATTCTTCGTCCAGATATTCTGAACTGCTAATCCTGAATGCGCGTAAGTAGAAACCAATTATCATACTTGTTTATATATATATATATATATATATGTATATATATATATATATACATATACATATACATATATTTACATATATAGATATGTATGTATTATATACACATATATGTATATATGTATATATGTATATATATGCATATGTGTATATATGTATGAATATATATATATATATATATATATATTTCGCTAACCAGAAGATATTTTTTAAAAAAAGTATTAAAAATAAACGATCAGACAAGGAAATATTTGTTTAGTTTCATGCATTTTTCTCAAAATTAACCATTGTTTAATATATGGACATTAAACTTAAAATAATAAATAGATATGAAACCGTCAGAAAATAAAATGGATAAACCTTAAAATTGTAGCTCCTGAAAAGCTCCAGAAAATGATAGTATCCCATATTCAAAATTATTTAGGAAAATAAGAAATTTATGGATTATGAATCCACATATGTTTATATATATTTGTAAGCTAGAACTTTTAAAATTTTATATGAATGTATGAAAACAAAACCAAATTGAAACTTATTAAAACGAATTGAAAACGTTTTACTAATTCACGTTATTGTAAAATTAAGGTCATCTTCATGCATAAGGCGCTTACTAAAACCGCTGTATATCTTATGGAATATATTTAAATAATGCACATGTAATCGACGGTAAACAATGTTCCAATCAGTGTCAGAATTAATCTTTTACGCTTGGGTATTGCTGATAATGTAAATATCGTGTGATTCTTGCAACATGGGGATTGCTAATTGCTATATGACCTTGGGTCAACCGAGTAGAGCAAAAGTGCGAAACGTGGTCAGCAATCAAGGGAATCAAAGATTTAATTGTAATTTTAGCATTCAAGAAAATCTTTATTGCCCGTTTTAAATTATGTGAAACCTGAATAATTGATAGAAAAATATGTTGTATGTAATTATTACTTATTTTAGTTAACATTAAAGTCTTATATTAAAGCTATTTCGTAATAATTTTTATAAGAGGGACGTGGGTTTCTTTGTGTCGATATATCCACAGCATGTTTGCGTGTTATTGCTCGTAGCATTTTACGCAAACCTTTAATTCTGGCGTTTTACATTTTACCCATGTTTAAGCAATTTGTAAACATCTAATATGCATTAAACAACGTGATTTTGTATTTTTCATCTGTTTTCCTCTCTCGTTTGTTTACGTCTTCTCAAAGCACGAAAATATGCAAAATATATCACACACACACACAAACACACACACACACACACATATATATATATATATATAGAGAGAGAGAGAGAGAGAAAGAGAGACAGAAAGAAGGAAGAGAGAGATTTAGAAACTATACATACATATTCCAAAGACGAACCAACAGTTTCATTGATTTAGGACAGCCTTCGGTGATTCATAAAACTCAATAAATATCATCAGCCTCACATAGAAGGACGAAAGGCAGACGGAAAAATGAACAATATAAAAAATGGCGGTGCCTTTGCTCTAATGTCTCTGTTATAAACTAGTCCTTTCTAAGCAAAGCTAAAATATTCTGTTGACGGATGGAAGTGAGGAGTGGGCAGTTAGAATATTTTATTGTGATGGTTGAAGTGGTGTTCATATATAATGAAACCTTGGTTCGTCTTTGGAATAGATACATTTTTTAAATAAATCGTTTAGCTCTCACCTTCGCGATGGAGTACTTCATGTGAAATTTCCTTTCATAGAATTCTGATACCCTTGATAGATATATAGAGAGCTAAACTTTCTGTGTTTTTTTAAACGAGAAATAAGGTTAAGTAGCGTCTTCTCCTCGGAGACCGTTTTACTTATACACTCGCCTATATATTATTTGGACATAGATGAATTATAGATTTTATTTTTTTAATACTTTTAAATCTATATGTCCAAAAAATATGACCGATTTTTTAAAAGTAAAATGATCTGGAGGCGAAGACTCTACTTCACCGTATTTATAGTTTGCAAAAAAAAACAATTCTCAAGAAACCTACGTAAGTACATAAATGATAAAAATAACCAGTAAAATTATAGAGAAATTGTTAGCGTAACGGTTAACGCGCTTGACTATAGTACAAATGGTCGAAGTTCGATTCCTACAGGCGCGGTCAAACTACGGTGAAGGGAGGTAAGAGCCCCGACACATGCATTTCTTAGGAACATTACTGTTTTAAAAACACGGAAAATATTATATAGCCTTTGATTCGTTAAACTTCAAAACTTTATTTAAAACAACAGTTTGAGATGCATTGATCTTGTAAATCAATTACGTTATTGCATTCAATCTGTAAGTATTCGTTCTTAAATCCATACTCTTTTTAATATTTTTAAGTGATACGTTCGTACACCATGATTTATGTTATTTAAAAATGAAACCTCATATGAAATCTTCGTCCCAGAGTTGTGTGGAAGAAAAACGTTGCAAATATTGGTCTAGTTGTTCTCTAAAGGAATTAACACATTTCAGTATAATATCATAACACTAAGAGGAATTACTCTACCTATTATATATATATATATATATATATATATATATATATATATATTAATATAGAGTGGAAATGGTAATTAATAAAAACTGAAGAAAATGCTCAATGCTGTTGTAGAGAAAATATGCGTTTTATTTTTTATTAGAGTATCTTTCTGTTCAGTTACATTATTGTTTCAGCTATTCGGCCGTTTTTTGTTGGCCGTGTGTAGCTTTCTCAGACTTTTACAGAAATGTTCGTTATTATGGGATGAAAAAGTGAAAGAGTGAATGAGGTCAGGAGGGGATGCGAGGAGGGGGAGGAAAGAGAGGAAGGGAACAAGGGGGAAGGTGGGAGGCGACGCTGAGAGGTCGGTGATGTTTTAGTTTTGGGGTGTAAGGAAATATTGGGGAGGGTCTGGGAAATTAAATTCTGGTGTGGCTGAGGGCATCGAGATACATAGAGGGGAACGGGAAGATGTTGGGGTAGGAGGAGGAAGGTTACTTGGAAATTCGAGTCTTAATGATAAAGTTTTTTGCGTCTCGTTGGTGAGATGATTTCTTGGTAATATGTCTTGATCTGTTGGGTGTTCACTTATGTTTGGAGGCGGGAGGGTGATTCGGTTTATTTATTTTCTTTAGTTTTTATTTTGTTGTTAATTGGTTGGAGAGGGTTAGCTAGCGGCCGCGGGCACGGGTACACACATGCGCACGTACGCATGTATATACTTAAAAAGAAACGGTCACATGTACACATACATCCCCGCCCCCGCGTGTAAATATATGCACGTAGGTGCACCTGCATGCATAGACAAACTCGTTGCTCTCGTTTATGTCAAACTTTCTTTAAGGTGCTAAATTTGGGTACGTGTGCGTAGGCATGGATTCGATCATACACAGATACATACACACATCGACGCTTCTGCCCCCAAGGAGGCGATTATACGGGCAAATATGCGCATATTGATTCAGGCATACCTGGACCCCACGCATACATGCAAGCGCATGCGCACATATAGATACCAATACTCGTGAACACATACATCGACATATATACACAGTTGCACGCTCTCACACACGTATGTGGACAGCAGGAGCGGGCACATATACTTTTACATCCACACACGTATACATAGGTACGTGCACATATACATCGGTACCCCATCTGCATACGGACGCCCACGTGGATGTACACGTGCGTGCATACAAACACATACACACCCAGTTATACAGACAGTTCTAGTCGTCTTCATAGATTTAAATCTAGGTTCATTTGTGGGTACATAGGCGAATTACTTTCGTTCGATGTAGACATGGTTATACATAGATATGAGCATAAACCCATTCCCAGGGTCCTATTCCTTAGTGGGTTTTTTTTGGTTATATGTGGGTGCACACGGGCGCGCCGGCGTACTCCTCCGCATACAAATACAACCCACACCTGCACGTCCCCACACGCATGCATGTACACAGATATACATGCATACACGCATTCACATATGCACACACATATGCTCTCGTTATATACATCTGCAAAGATAGATACCCACACTCCCTCGAGCACAGATATGTGCGCACGCATATACATACGGGTATATAGCGTGACATGCCGTAAATGTGGGCACGGGTCTAATCCACATATACTTACATAGGCATTAATAAGCGCCCACGTACTCGGGACAGTGGTCCTAGGTAGCCATGTTTATAGATTGTGGGGAGGAGTGTGAGGTGGTGTATATGGGGATTGAGTGTTGTAGTTATTGTTCTAAGTTTGGGTATTTGTTTTTTTTAGGGTATTATTTAGTTAGTTTAGGCGGAAGGCTATATGGTGGTGTCATACTCTAAGGTATGCGTCTAAGCACATGAGGCAACGGTTGGTTGTACATTTCTATGCGTACTTACCTGTGCAGGTGTAAACCCACAGAGTTATACGTAAACAATCTCCGGGTTAAGTCGCGGGGGTTGCATGTAGGGTGTGCTGGTGTTTGGCAGGGGAGTTAGCAAGGGGGAGGGGAATTGGGGCGATTGTTTGGTGGTTATGTGGAATGAGGTTATGTGGTGTTTAGAGTTGGCGGATATTGGGGGTATGTGTTATTTTGTTGGATTTAGGAGGATTCTTAGGAGGAGGGAGTAAGGTGGTGTGGGGGTGGGGGAGTTGATTGAGGGGGTTTGGTTGAATGTATGCCATGATAGTTTTGGTGGGTGGTTGTATTGGATATATAATTTGGGGGATTTAAGGTTGTATTGTCAAGGGATGTTTTAGAGAGGGGTATAGTTGCTAAGGAGGTGGGATTTGTAATGCCTACAGTTTCTGTTGGTTTCCTGTTTTTTGTTTAGTAATTGTCTCTGTCTTTAAAATTGGAGATGAGGAATTTCTCGTTAAGGCAGTGGAGACATGGGGAGTTTAGGGATTTACATGGGCTAGATGTTCTAAGGATTTCCAATTTAATGGTTGGTGTAAGGTTATTTTGGGTTAGATGTAAATAGTGGGTAGTTAGTGATGTTTCGTTAGGGTTGTTAGGGTTTGTGAAGGAGTATTTATCTACTCTGAATCCATCCTTAAATGAGGTGCTGGCCAGGCCAATATAATATTTTTTTTGTATTTGATGTTTTCTTTAGGTGCAATTGTGGCTATATATACTACTTTGTTTGTAGACATTGTTGATTAAGTGAGCATTCCGATTTCATTCTTCATTTGCTGCTGTTTCTGCCTTCCGTTACATCTGTACTGTACTGCCTTCTACATATTGCAATTCATATATATATATATATATATATATATATATATATTATATATATATATATATTTGTGTATATATATACATATATTTATTTATATCTATATATATGTGTGTGTGTGTGAGTGTTTGAGGTAGGTGTAACTTGGCAAGACAATCGAAAAGAGGAGATTACTTTCGAAAATATCGACAAAAAAGCGACCCCTCCCTCTTCAGCGTGAAAAGTTAAGGTGTTTAGCCAATTTTCGGCATTTATCGCCTAAAGAGTCGAGCTTCAAAACGATACTGATATTATAAAAATCCGTCACCTCTGTCGAAAGTTTTAGGCAGACGTGCAAACATACACACATACATACATACACACATACATACATACATTTATATATTATTAGCTCAATTTTTCGATCTAAACTGATTAAATAAATTGTCCTCTCTCTGAATACCCTTTATGTAAAATTTCAAATGCGTACATTGCAAATTGTCTGAGTAATTTGATAAAGACCGCAGAGGTTATTTTTTTTTAATTTGCCCCCTATTATGATATATTAACATTTATTGTTTTGGACGCAAATCAAGTTATTAAAATAGATCCATGTCCAAGAAACCTATAGCTAAAATTTCAATTGATTATATCAAAAATTGGCAGAGGCTTTTGGTACGGTTCTGAAAGGTAAAATCGTTGACCTTTGACCCCTTAACAGCCAAGTTTCTGGCCGCAAGTGGCTTAAAAAAATGTTACCAAATCTCAGTACACTGTATATGACACTTCGAGTCTGAAGACTGAAAATTGACAGAGTTATAGCGTAGGAAAATGTACACAGAGAGACAGACAGACACTTTGAATGTTATAGATCTCTCTCTTTCTCTCTCTGTCTCCCTCCCCCTCTCTCTCTCTTTATATATATATATATATGTACACATAGATATATATGTACATATATACATATATATACATATCCGTTTAATATGTAAATATATATATATATATATATATATTACAGACACAGACGAATATATATATATGTATATATATATATATATATATATATATATATATATATATATATATATATATGTCTGTGGGTGTGGATGTGTGTGGATGTGTACCGGTAGGAAACATAATAAATCGAAACATAAATACATTTTTTATCCATAATATATTATAGTCCCTTACACTTGTTTCGTGAGATAGTATAATCACCAAAACAATCGACAAGATATGGTTTAAATCTATTTCGGATACAAACAAGCAATTCACAAAGTTTTACGTGGATAAAATGGGATACATCTTTTTGTAATAAAATGGGTACCTTCTATAACCATACCATTTATAGCAATTTTGTACTAATTATGAAAACATATAAATATATTATCGAATATATATATATATATATATATATGAGGGTGTGTATTTGTGTATGAGTGTATATTTTTAACAACTGGAAAGAGAGTGGATGTGCGTAATTAAGCTCTCCCGAAGTTTTATCAGAAATATTATTAATTTTTTTCTCACAGGATTTTCTTTATTATATAACCTGTATTGGCATAAGAAATTGTGATAGACTTATGCACAAAAGTGACCCGAAAATTTAACGTTGTGTTTCTTTGGAAACTAAAAAAATGTACGTTAACAAAAATCCTAAACTTTGTAATCAAAACAATTCTTTATATATATATATATATATATATATATATATATATATATATATATATATATATATATATATATATATATACTGGTAATTGTTTTTATAATAATATGTCGCTACATAATCATGATCATGTTTTAGTCAGCCCGTTTCAATATATTACATACCTTTTTAGGCGACATTGCTTACACAAATGTTTATTCGTAATTACGTTATTCGGGGACTCAAAAGCATTTGTTGCTCATAAGAATATATAATTAGAATTGTATATTTATATATATAAATATATATATATAATATATATATGCATATGCATATATATGTATGCGTGCGTGTGTAGGTGTGTGTTGTGGCAGAACTAATCTATGTTCATTACTAATAAACTAATCCAATCTCAATAAATACCGCAAGAAAAAATGGATAAAGTGTCAGTCGATCTCGTACTGAACTTTAGACTGAAGTGTGGTGTCTGCACAGCCGCTGCACTCAAATTAATTGTCCTTAGTCAATGGAGAGGGAAACCCTTCTATACTAAGGCAATTTAATGCTTGCATAATCTGCTTTTTTAGGGGAGCTTGGTATCTCCCACAATAAACCGACCTTGTGTTACATTTTTTTTCGGGGGTAACATATAAATAACCAGTCGATATCCGGTGGACCAACCACGTTCGTTCGTTGGCCATAAGGAACTACCCACCTTTCGTATGATTATTGATACCGATTGTTACATAAGTTTGGCCTTTCCTTTTGCAACCCTCAACAGGGCTATAAGAATGCTGACGTAAAATTGCAAACTCACAGAGCTCATTTGAATTTAAAATACTCTCGGCATTCGAACGAACTCACGAGAGAAAGCTGAATTTAACAAAGTAAATGTTCAGAGAACACTGATAAATAAAATAAGAAAGCCGCTCAAAACTAATAAGCGCGTGGACATAAAATTTTAAATTGAAAACTCGTGTAACGTAAGATTCTTTTCTTAATTTTTTTCTTTGCTCTGTATAGTCACGACATCTGGGCGTATCAGTAAATACACCAGATAGAAAAATACGAATTATTGTGGGGGGGGCGTCATTAAATAAGTGTGTCAGCCGAATTTTTTTGGATAACTTAAGAAAGAAGAAATACAAGTAAAAGAGTTTTCTAATCTTTTCTGCATTGTCAACATGTTTGTTTTTCTGTTTTATAGAAAAAATACATTTGTTTAAAAAAAAATACTGAATGTTCCTGCCGGTATGTATATATTTGTTTCGCCTGTTTTCGAGGAAATGTTCTCTCCACAGGAATTTCAAACTATTATGGTAATAAATGGTTTTCAAATTTAGTAAAGGAAATTTCCCCAAAAATGCTAAAACCTGGTTAAATCCTACATGGCGTTGATACATTTTCGTATATTCTTTATTTTATCGACCATACAAGGATCAACGTCATAAAAGTACTTTGGAACAATCATGATAAGTCCAAATTGAACAACAACAACAAAAACAACAGTAATTATTAAACAGGCATCAACAATTATTTGAACACTAGAAACGCTCTAATTAAAGACAACAATAACAACAACACGAACAATTAAAAGTAGAAATATGAAAAACAACAAAACATAAAAGAGCTGGTTCTCAAACTATAAAAATTAAACCTGCATCGTTAATAATTCCACATGCCCTAATATTAAATGCTATTGTCAATTTCTTCTACGGTCATTAAAAAGATAACAAGTGTTAAGCACATTTTTGTCGATATGAAGATTTTTCAGTAATCGGACTAGCAAAAGATTCGTTTACGATTACAGAAAATGGTAACGGCAGGAATTAACAAGTATGTACATTTTATTTTATTACGTAAAACTCCGGAATTATCTTTCGGTAAGATGGTGGAACTGCTTGGAGAACTATTAAGCGTGAAGTCAATTTATTCTATAAGCGTTGATCATGTGGAAATTATGAAAAGAACGACGAAGATGATTTTGCAACGTACGCATCCATAGTAAATAAATCTGCGACGAATTCAAACTGGCAGACAACGATGCAGGCAATAATAAATCTTATCATTTGCGCAAGGACTGACTTCTGGTCGATGTACTGATATAAGGATGCGTGTCCTAAAAAAATTAGAAAATGAACCAACTTATACTTTACAAGTTAACTGTCAGAAAATAGAAATTATTTTAAAAAATTCAATAGATAGAGAAGCTTGAGCCGCGCACATAAAATTAGCCGGAAGACAATTTCAAAGAAAAACACTTTAAAATAAAGCACAAGTAAGCGAACACGAGACACACATCGATATACACCTTAAAACCAATTAGAGGAAATAAACATCTTCTCCATGTAATCGATGTGGTAATTTGCATGGGGTAAAAGACTAGCCATATTTATCAAGAATATGTAAAAATATAGGACACGAAATATGTGAAAAAAAATTTCATGAAAAAGAAATAAAAAAAATCCTATAGATTCGGGCGCAGACATATCGATAACAGATTTAAATATCTGGCTAAAACTTGAATGCACCCACAATACTGAGAATACTAAAACAGCAAATCCTTTAACGATACGCAAATAAACTTCGAAGGTAAATATTTAGCGAATGTCACGTATTTGGAAAGACAACAAAAATTAAACGCTTATGTATTAAGGAATAAAGCAAACTTGCACGGGTCGGACTGGATGGATGAATTGAAGTCATAGGACCTACTAATATCTACCTCCTGCAAAAAAGCAGAATTAATGCTAACAGAAACATAGACGTTTATGGCGAATTAAAAAAAAATGAATTTACGGAAATATTTGCAATAGAGTGGAAAAATGAACAAAATGACTGCTTAATTAAGATTAAAGCGTAATGTACAACCAGTGTTAAAATAAAATGCAATGTGCCATTTGCATCGTTGGTAAAACTCGACAGGAGCTCGGAAGATTAGGAAATGTTGGCATTCTATCGAAAATTGCATACAGTCAGTCGCCTACCTTACCGTCTATGTGTAACAAATTAAGAGGAAATCCGTGTTTTAGCGGAGTTTGAATGCGTCTTTGGAGGACTTTCATAATCTTTGCCAAGTCCGGAGGAAGATTTTACAAGATTAAAGGGTGTTCAGATTTTCTCGAAAATCGACTTAGCGACGCATATTTACAAGTTCCAGTTTTAAATGAAGATGTTTAATTACGTTGCGTTAATACGGGTGGCTTTACGAATATAAAAGATAAGCGTTTTGGTCAAGGTAGCGCCTGCAATTTTTTAACAGGTTATGCAAGGCGGCATTGAACTTGCCACAGAATTTTAGGCGCTGTATGTGCTCTCCGCTTATCTCGGCATTTGTTTCCCGTCGCCTTGTTCATACGCTTCACTTGCCACTGGTATTTAACAATGTCGACTAAGGCACGCCTTCGTGGGTATCCGTAGTCTGTTAAAGACTGAAAGAGCCCTTGTATCGTGGCTACCGTAATATGATGGGCTAGCGACGACTATAATTTAGTCTGGTGACATCATGAACATAGCTCTGTTGAGATTTGGTCACCTGTCTCATGACTAAACCGGAAGTTAGGTTAAGGTTTTGGAGGGTTAAATAAATTTAAACATGCCGTCGAGATGTATAGTTCCAAAATGCCGAGGTAACTACGAAAATTGGGCAAAAGTTACCGTGTTTTCGTTCCCCTCCTAACAGGAAATACTTTACCATTGGATTATTTCAATAAAAAGAAAGGATTTTACTCCATCTAAATATAGCAGAGTAAGTGTTAAAATGTATGAGATATTTAAACAAGCAAAGAAAACGCGCTTTTTTTACTTTTATTAATTTATGTTTTTAGAACGTATTTTAAAATAAAAATGAAAGTATATATATAAAACAATTAATTTTACATATAATTTAAGTTATGTGCTCAAATAATACATTATTTTTCACAAACTTATGTAAAATGCGGAGTATGGTGAAAATATTATGTACTTTCACCTAACAATTTAATAAAAGCGATATCGTAAAAACGGAATACCTTGTTTACATAATTCTAAATAAGAAAATCATTTATCTTTTTAGTTCAGCTATTTTACTTTGCAATATTTATATCAGCATGCAATAGATAACATTTTTTTTACGTTTATGACTGTTTTTGTTATCCTAAAAGCTTATTAATAATTATTAGTGGTAAATGCCGTGGCCCTGTAGGTGTCAGAATTTTGGAGAATATACTTCCAAAATAAACTATTCAAATCGGTTTAAAAAATGATACAAATATTATTTTTATCTTAAAAAGTGTTTACAAATGCCGGCAATAGACAAAATAATATTTTTTTTATTATTTTTGAACAATTGAAATAGTTTATTTTTGGAAGTATATTCCATAAAAAAATAAACACCCCACTTTAAACGGAGAAATAACGAGTTTTGTATATGCTTATTCGCATTTTTGCCCTATGGGTGTCAAAAATTCCCCCAAAATTCTGATACTGCTAGTGGCGCTGTAAACGAAAATAACGTTCAAAATTACGGCAAACGAGTAGTTTCCAAGATATAAAGAAATGATAGTTTATAAAATGGGGGATCACTTTTCTATAAAAATTAAGCGTAAAATGATCACCCACTTTATAGCCATCTTTTTCTTATGGCGCTTTCTTTTTAAAAAATAAAAGCGAAGAAAAATGAGTATGGGCACCTTTATGTTGGGGGTTAGGTGTCAACGTACAATGAACACAGTTTAACGTAAAATGAGCACCCCCTTTCAAAAAGTGTAAACAGAATTTTTGTCGGGGAGAGGGGGTCAACTGTAGGTGCTCGTTTTACGTTTAGTTGTGTCTATACCTGCATTCGCCTTGTTTGAGGCGAAAATGTAATTTTTTAAAAAATTATTCGTTGCCTATGTAAAAAAAAAATTGTCCATAAAGTGGGTGGTCGTTTTCGGTCAAAGTATCCCCCCTTTTTTAAGTAACATCTCTTTATATCTTGGAAACTACTAGTTTGCCGTAATTTTTAATTTATTTTCGTTTTCAGCAACCCCGAAAACCTATAAAAGTGGTAATTTAAAATGATTTTTCGAGGGTGGACTAATTCTGCACATTTACCTTCTTTTTTTTATTTTATCGTTTTTTTTTATCATGTAATTTTCTTTATGTTTTGTATTACGTCAAACAGGGTACGATTTTCTTTTGAATTATTTCTTTAGGTATGTGAACCTCATTTTCGACCTGATGACATAGAGCGAGAGGCATCAGCATTTGATTAAAGGATTGGAAAGACAATTAGTGTTAAATTAAAAAAGCCCTATCTTAAGTATGGTGCTATTCCTTGAATATTACCAAACTCTCCCTCCTATCTATTGCCATCAACCACATGTATGTAGTCTCCTAACGCAAAGAAAATGCATTTAGAAAATTCTGCTCTTAAGCGTGCATTATGTGAAAGTGTTGCTGACGAGTTAGAGTTACGGAAACGTAAAACTTTACATAATATTTATGATTTAGAAAAAAAAATATTGGACTTCTGTTAGGCAAGGCAATACCATCATTATATGCATAGATGGGCATGCCCCAAAATAAAAATGTAATGGAACCGGACTTGGCCGTTAGAGTAATCTGTAGTGATGTGGAAATGAGTGCTATAGGGGAGTATAGAATTCCTAAACATGTAACAGAGGAAAATACTCCGCAGATTTTAATGGAAAACATGAAAAAATGGACATCGAAGAACAGGAAATGAAAACTTCTAATATTAGTTCCCTATTAAAATTAATCTTATCATTTTTGCTATTAGTGCAAGATGAATCATTTAACTATTTTAATGCAATTACGTTCATATATGAACAAATTAACATAATGATAATGAATTCGAGTGAAATGATGGTATTTTCTTCCTTATTATATAACTTCTCCCCCAGAGGGTACTGACTATTAAGAGACACTAAAAATGTAATTTTACCATGCTATTCATCCATTCGAAGATTAACCCTATCAACTTCTATGAATCCTGTCATTGAACAGCATGATAACAATTTTCTCATGTATATTAAAAGTAATTCAAGTTACTAATGCAGAATGACATCACAGTATTTTTACTTGTTGATGAAATACATCTCAAACCTTCTCTTAATTATAAAGGTGGTAATATTGTTGGCTTAGCTAACAACAGCAATGAACCTGCCACAAGTGTATTTGCTTTTATGCTTAGCAATGTATTCTCACAATATAAAAATGTTGTGCATGTTATGCCAACTAAATTTCTTCTAGCTGAGAACTTATTTGACATAATAAAACGTGTAATAATTGGCTTAGAAGATATAGGTTTAAAGTATTATCTGTTATAACAGATAATAATGCAACAAATAAAAAAAGCTATGTCTTTATTTTGTAGCCCATCAAAGCTTTCAATTGTATATCCCCATCCAGTTAGAACGTCTAGCCCTCTTTCCTTCTTATTCGACTCAGTCCATATATTAAAATGCATTAGAAATAATTGGCTTGACCAAAAAGATGAACGTAAATGCATGATGTTCCCAAGGTTTTGTTATAATGGAAATCATGAATTAGATAACATCCAAAGTGCTCCATTTTCTAGTTTGCATAAACTTTATGCCCTAGAATCTCAACCACTTGTGAAATATTGCTATACGTTGACTTCAAAAGCTCTTTCTCCGACCACTTTTGAAAGGCTAAATGTTAATTTGGTTTTGCAAATTTTCAACGAATATACTATTCAAGGTTTGCTAACCTTAGGAAAACAGTAATGCTTGCCAAAGTATGCAGAAATCGCAGAATACATTCAAATATTTTATATTTGGTGGACAATACTGAGTTTGAAAAGACCATATATAGGTTGTCGATTCGAAATAAATCTGTTAATCCACTTACATTAAATACTGATAATTATAATTTCCTAAATGTGTTCTATGACTAGTTAGAAACTTGGAATAGCATCCCTGGAAGAACTGGTCAGTTAACAAGGGAAAATATACTGCTTTGCACCATACTACTTACGCAATTTTAGAATTGACTACATATTGTATAAATGTACTGAACATGGTCTATATATTACCAGGAAAGTATCAGACAGATACCCTTGAGGCAATGTTTAGCCAGTATCAACAACTTAGTGGAGATCAAATAACGATACGTCAGACCTATAAATGTTAAAAAACCACGGAATGTTGTCAGTTTTAAAATTGAGCTCACCAATTAATAATCGAACTAGTGAATTGAAAAAAATTAAAAGAAACTAACTGGAATGAAATAAAAAGGGAGCGAGAGTTACATGTTTATAAATTTAACATTGAAGTAATAGAAGATGATGTTAATCCATGGAAGGAAGCACTTCCTGTTACATTATACTTAGCAGGTTATTGCTGTCATGCAGTTTTCAAAAAACTGAAATGCAATAGCTGCAAAGATTTAATATCCGGGAGAGATGCTGTTGAAGAAATAGCTGAATTAAACAGCTACTTTCAGGGTATTAACAGAGGTTCTCTGCTATACCCAAATGATAAAACTAATAATTTTTCTGATATGATGATATAATTATAAACACACTTACAAAATTCAATTCTTTTTTACATTCGATTCATCAGAGAAAATTAGCCATGTACATAACTTTAAATATTTTGGTTGGTCAAAATTGATTATTTCATGTTGACTCTTGTAATGAGGGTCACACTATGCAGCAACTTGAAAAAATGCTGATATGGAGTTTATCAAATTCCCTTTTAAACAATTTTTGTCGCAAAGAGAATAACAATATTAGTAAAAAAAATATCAGAAAAAGAAAAATTCAAACTTTTAATTAAATTCTACAACAGATTTTTTAAAAGTTTTAATATTCAATTTTTGAAATATTTCTGTCTTATTAATTTTGTTTATACTAAGAATTGTTTGAATTTAATTATTAACTTATTGTTTTTTATTCAGTTAAACTAATTGTTCGTTATTCAGTTAAACTAATTTATTATTCGTTTTTCAGTTAAACCAATTTAATATTCGTTTTAAGTTAAACTGATTTATTGTTCGTATTTCAGTTAAACTAATTTATGGTTCGTATTTCAGTTAAAATAATTTATCGTTTGTTTTTCAGTTTCGATTTTTAAAATATTGTTTTTTGGATTTAAAAATATTTATTGTCAATTTGTATTTATTTCTACTGAATAAAATTCAGTTACATGCAAATCAAATCGTATTCCTTTTCTTTTTAAACTTTTTAACAACTTTTCTCCCTTCAAATCGTGTTTTATTATTTATATTTGCATTATTAATATTGGATGAGTTTTAGTACAAAGTATTATGTTTATCTTTTTTAATCCAATTTTGAAGTTTTCTTAACGTTTTCTGTAAAAAATGTTTGCTCATTATCGAAAGTGTGTGTTCCACTTATCTGCTTGCTAGGGCCTATGGCGATGACGTCATTTTACAGCTGAAAGGCCAGCTATCACGATGGTCTCGTTTGTATACGGCCGATATTATTAAAGCCACTATTATCAATTAACCGAGGTCGTTCATTGGCTACGACGAACACTCCTTTGCAATATAGGTTGTTACTTTACTTTAGCGTTCCGTTTTCGCTTTGCACCCCTAAACAGGGCTATAATATATATATATATATATATATATATATATATATATATATATATATATATATATATATATATATGTATGCATGTATATATGTATATATATATATATATGTTGGATGTGATAACTAATGGCTACACATATACAAACATGTTTCAGTGACCACCCTGCCAGGTAAAGCCACCTTATCAGGCAAAGAATATCTACGAGATCTTGGCCTGATGAGGTGACTTTCCCTGGCAGGGTTGTCACTGAAAAAATGTTTGCATATGTGTAGTCATTAGTTATCAAATCCAACATATGTGTATTGCTCTGTATAAACATTGAGCATTCTTTGGTTGATACATTTTCATTTGTTTAAATAATACTACTAATCTGATTTATGAAAGTATGATAGGTTATGAAAAGGACGGTTTGTATGAGATAGCTTCGAATTTGAGGGTATCAATACCAAAGCAAAATATGATGAAAGTAAAAATAAAATAGATAAATCCAATAATTTATTATACAGTAACTGTTCACACTGTAAGACTTATCACAATATTCTGTGGGTCTATATTAAAAAACCCTGTTAAACTTTGTGACATATTTCCATTCTTTGGAGGTCAGGCGCGAACGAACACCCCAAAATTTTATTTTCTTCAAACTGAAACATAATTATCAAAGTATACATACGCAGATAGATATGAAACGTTTTTCTTAAAGTGTGTACCTATTTCCATTCTATGGAGGCCAGCCGCAAACGCAGACCCCACAATTATATTATACCTCCCTATTTAAGTTAAAACATACTTATAAAAGTTTTATTATGTACATCAATATAAAAAACACGTTTTTATTTTAATTTCTAAATTTATTTATTTCCAAACTTCGTTTACCAGGCGCGAACGCAGACCCACCAATTTTAATGAATCACCGTTCTGCCAGATCAAACATAACCGCTCCTGTGACTCGATACATCTTCTATCATTATATGTGATCAGTTTTATATAACAGTCTTCCATATAGGAACCTATTCATGACCAGACACACACACAGATGTTGAGCTATATATATATATATATATATATATATATATATATATATATATATATATATATATATATATATTGGGAGTCGTATAAACTCTTTAACAAGTCATATTTTTCAATAAACCAGTGAAACCCAGGAAACCAAAATTTGTCGATTGTAACGCTAAATGCGTCACTGTGTTTTCCTATCTGCACAACATCTTCTTTCACTTACATGCACAATAACGAACACACAAACACACTAAGAATTCATTTACTTTGCGTCTAGCAATCTATGTAATCTTTATTGAAATATTCCTATTTTTCAATGAAATCCAATTCTAATACAAAATCAAATGATCATTAATTTTTTTACATGATTTTACATGAATTATAATTTATTTCAGTGAGCAAAGATGTGTTGGATAAGATTTTCCTAACCACTAAATCTCATGGCGTGCATTTAATCGACATAGACCTTTTTAAATAATGAACATTGTTATTTTTACAATGTTCTTTATTGTTGTAAACTTCCATTTTAAAAATATAAAAATATAGCTTTTGTAAATGGATGATTTCTTAGCTCATTATTTTGTTTTGTTTACCATGTGACAATGTCTCTCCATTTCTCACATTTGAATATTAGTTTGCAACACTTTTTCACAGACCAATATTGCTCGAAACTCAGCTCATTCCAAAAAGTCTCTCCAGCTTGAAAAACGCCCTGAAGTAAAACCTAAACCCAGCGTGAACACATTTTAAATTTAATAACCGCCACTCTAAAACTTGTAATCGAATTTCCATAACTTGTAACCTTTAACCAATACGTACGCACAACAACTAAGTTGTCCGACATAAACACATGTTTTTATATGTTAGTGATCGGGTAAGGTAGAGTCATCAATACCTTGTGGTACTCTTACTAATCCCATTGACAACGAGATGTTAGGTTAGTGATGTTTTCTCCTTGAAGCCTGTTAAACAAAGACGGGGCGTGCATCGCCAACACCAGTTTTACACCTTTTATATAAACATTGCAAGCAATTAGACTATTCTCATGTTCCTTATTTACATATTATTTTTCATTAGGCTAAATATAACGTGGCGATATCATTAGCATCGATGTTCAACTCGAAACTACTTTCTGTATTGCAACTCTTCATAGCAACTAGAAACGCATCCCAAACCAAAATCTAACCGTCCAATTGTACATGCAGACTTACATCCGAGTCATCCAATTTACATTTCAGTTTTACAAAATTACTCTTACTACATAAAGTACAGGATACAGTTAGATGTAATTTAATAATATACTAGAATACCTGTGAGGCGACAGGTCAGTATATATTATAGTAAGCTATAGATAGTGATTATACTGAATTAATGTATAATAGTACGAGTGTGTATACATAATTAATGTATAAACGCGTAAAAATTAAATGCACGCCTGTGCGAGAACAAACATGGCCAGCAGTTTTTGTTTATATGTATATGTGTGTCTGAAACAGCTTCAAAAATTATCGGGAAATAATAATTAATTAAGTAATATTTAACGGTAAGACATTTTCTAAGCATTTTAAAGCCTCTCAACACACACATATATAAGTTTTATAATGTAATATATATCATTTCTTATTCTAGATTAGTTTCTCTGAAATACGCCAAAAATTAAGTAAAATACATTGTGAATCACGTACAATTTTTGATTGTCAATGCGATTGCTGTTTGGTCTGAATCTCAGTCTTTATTTTACGAACAAACAAAACGTATTTTAATCTCATAAAAGGCTAACTTTCAATTACCCTTTTTTCAGCAGTGATTTTTGTGGCTTCTGTTTTTTTAATTCTTGCGGCTTCTGTTTTTCAATTACATTCGGTATATCGCTATTTTTAATCTGTTTTATTTCATAGTTTAAATTATATAAAGAGTAGCAGATTTTTAGTTGGGCGTCTTCAGTTATACTAATAATTAACGCTATTAATGTTTACGCCTGATACAATATATATGTATATATATGCATATATATATGTATGTATATATATACATATATATATATATATATATATATATATATATATATATATATATAGTGCATGCATATACATATTTGTGTGTGTAATGATCTATGTGTGTGCATTTATAAAATTGTAATGTGATGTTTAACGCGGAAAATTGTCAATGTGGGGTTAATCTAGGCCCCGAGAAATTGCATTCTGGATTAAGACAAATTACTTTTGCCTTCGTTTAGAAATATTAGCATTAATTTATGCAAAGTAAATGAAGTGTAATACAAGAATTGCTACGTTACTTTGCAAAAGCAAATGATAGTTAAAAAAAGCAAATTACTACACTTTTCACTGTATATTATTAAGGGAAGACTGGATTGGCGTAATTGGATTTCAGGTGAATACTATAAAGATTGGTGTTGATAGGCTATATTTTTAAATGACCGGATGTAAAAGTGAACCTTATTTATTGGGTGAGATCAAAATAGAACTCCTTATTTTCACACATAAACTGTTATGAATTAATTAGAGGTGCACGCATCCCAATATACTTTCATGTTCTTTCATTTTTTTGCAGTGGTTTATTATCGATATTGTAGAATCAAGAGTCAAGAATGCACTTACTTTCCCTCTCCACCATTATGGACTATTTAACTAATTTCAACATATTTATTCAGTAGTAATTAATGATATGCTAATTGCCATTGGATCAGCCTACAATTAGTCAGGGATTGTTCTATATCAAGGCGCCTGATTGGCTAAACATGCCAGGAGGGGTAGGTGCAACTCTACAAATGCCAGCTGCTCTGACGTTCAGGGTTTTCTTGTTCTAGACTTCTGCCAGGAACTACACTGTCAATTATCCCATCCACTCAGCACAACATCTTCATTGGATTAGCTGGCTCACCCTAGCAATAGTCTACATGACGCTAAGAACAATGGAACCTGAGGATTGGGAAGATTTCTTTCTCAAAGCTGGGATTACAGCTGAGTCTACCAAAATCTATGCCACAAGATTTGCCAGAGAAAGACTCACCACAGATCACCTACACATGATCGAAAGATCCCTGTTAAAGGAATTAGGCATCACTACTATGATTGAAGCAACGCGATTCCTCGAAAAAGCCAAGGACCCCCCTCACAGCCTGCTTATGCTAAGGCACCAACCGCCATACTCGCTCAGCTCCATTCCAACAGAACACCCCAACAGTTTAAGAAATTCTGAATCGATTGGGAGGTATTTACTAAAATTACTGACATGCCAAAACACCAGGCCAATATTCAATTGTACAATTGTGCAGATGAATTTGTCTAAAATGCAATCATAAACATTTACCCGAAATTTTCTACCACTGATCCAGACTGATTATTGAATACGATCGAGGCCCTGGTAACCCAGAAAGCAAACCCAATGGTACACCGTATAACATTTGCATCAATGTCCCAGACTGAGAGTAAATCAATCCAGCAGTACCTGGTTCGTCTCAGAGCGACAGCACTGGAGTGTGACTTCTCTTGCCCCTGCTGCAGCTATGACCTATCCGACGTTTTCATAAAAGACCAGCTAATAAGGGGAATAGCAAATGACGCACTCCAGATGGACCTACTGGCTAAATCCGGCTCACTGAAATCACTTGAACAGAATATCTTCCATGCCGAGGCATTTTAGTCCGCACTACGTGACCAGACTAAAATGAGCAACAAGTTGGACATATCTGCTTTCTGGATGTCTACATATCGAAAACCGAGAAGTGTCGTGTACCCACTAACAGGAGCCCAGACTCGCGTTAGCCACCCCCCTCAAATTGCAATTACAACAACGACATGGGGTCAACATCCCATTGCAGCGGTTGTGGAAACAGTCAACACGGAACCCCGGGGATGAAACCTCACCACCTATCTTGCCCAGCATGCAGCAATTGTGGAAGATCAAACCACTTTGCCCGAGTGTGCCGGTCGATTAAGAAGGAACGCCGCAGAGCTGCTGTCAAAAGCGCCAAACTTGACGAGGCAGCAATGGCCAGCCTGATCGCCCACATTACATTTGATCAGACAACAAACAAGTACTCGTCCACACCAATAGAGCAATGCACCTAAATAAAGGCAATGATAACCCCACTTTCACCCAATCCAGATCCAAGGAGGAGAAACAACATCCCTGTAAATAATAGCACCAACATTATGATATTCCCTGACAGCGGTGCCACTATATGTCTGGGTGGCACAATACACTTGAGACGCCACATCTCCAAAGCCCATCCCAAGCGCGCTACCAGGGGCCCCACCTCACATACCCCAAGTGACAGAGACAAACAGCCCTGTCGTACCAGACCCTCAATTTGACCTTCGGACACAGCAATCCGGCAGGAACATAACTCCAGAAGAAGTACCTGAACCTCCTAGACCAATGTCATCCAAGTCGGCGCGGGCACTTGCGAGGCTATTCCCACATAATCAACCTGGCCGTGAGGAGCTCATTCCTCTTCGGAGGCCATTACCCCCACGTGATTGGGGAGGGGAGATGTAGAATCAAAATCAAGAATGCACTTACCTTCCCTCTCCAACATTATGGACCATTTAACTAATTTCAACATATTTATTCAATGGCAATTAGCATACCACTAATAAACCGAATAAAAAGAAGAAGAAATTTAAAATCAAAATAGAAAACATAATAAAAAAGAAAAGAAGAAAAAGAAGAATATTGAGGATCTATTATAAAAAGAAGCGATCACACATTTTTTTTTATTTATAAACTTATGTTAAAATAGCAGACGATAATTTAATTGATTATAATTAAAGTGTCATTTATTTTCTAAATGATATCATGGAATACCTACGAGCATCATGCGGAGTGGGAAGAGACCAATCTTTGTATTGTTTCCATGCAAACGTCTACTCCATGTCCTTCGACTTCATATTTAAAAACTCTAACAGGTAATCTTGGTTAAATTTGTTGATATATATAAGTATAAGTATTTATATGTTTTTGGAAAAGGAAATCCAGCAGAAAGCTCTCAAAAGGAAACTCCGAAAATAAGTGCATAGTATTTATGTATACTTAACAGAGAATTAAGTTGAGACAAGTTATGCGTACCGGCATTTTCACGCCCGAAATTATGGACTATTATAGGTACCCATATCAATTTCTATGCAGCCAATACTCATCTGTTAATAATGGAAAGTGGAAAAGGTTTTTGTTCACAAAACGAGATTTAAACGTGAACTCATAATATATATATATATATATGTATATATATAGATATATATATATATATGTATATATATATATATATATATATATATATATATATATATATAATGTTTCAACTTCTAGTTATAAAAGTGATGCGCATTGGTTGAACAGAGCTTTATATGGGTATCTAAAGCGGCCCATAATAATCGTGTGTGGAACCGACGCTACCGATAGCTTATATTATCGAAACTTTCTGTAAAAATATATATATATATACCTCTCTCTGTCTCCCTCTTTCTCTCTCTCTCTCTCTCTCTCTCTCTATATATATATATATATATATATATAAATACACATTTATATATAACTATATATTACTATATATATATACATATATATACATATATACATATATATATAAGCATATATACACATTTATATATAACTATATATATTACTATATATATATACATATATATATATATATATATATATATATATATATATATATATATATATATATATTGAAAAATTCCAAATGGTGTAATAGAAACATATTAAAGGTATTTGCAGCTTCTCTTCCAATTTTCGGGTTTTTCATCACGTCAAATCACAAATTGTTTCCCTTTGACGGTTTCATTCTTGCTATTTTTTCTGATGAGCTAAGTAATTTTTGTCGTAATAACACTATCATCGGCATTATAAACACACTTTTTATTTTAATTATTTGAATTATTAATAACATCCGTCGGGGCATAGTGCCACTAAGAAGAACAAATGTGTTCAGTGTTCTCAACGGCGATTTAGAAATATCTGTTTAGGAAGAACGTGAGAGCGTGCGGAACAATTTCATCCTAAATGACACCATGCCATGATAAATTTACAGGATTTAACAAAAAACTGTGTCTATTCTGATGAATACGAAATTACGTCAAAAGGCACTTTGATTTATAAGCAAATAAATGTTATTTTTGGGTTTGTTTTTTTAATATGTGTTGAATTTTACTTACTAAACTTATTTTTTAAATTTTCATTTTCAAAGGCTTTCATGGTGCAAACATATCCTTATACATAACATAAAAAAAATAAAAAGAAACGTTTCGTATTTGTCTTAAAATACAGTTTAGTTTGGAAACGAGGTTTTCGTTCTTTTCGTTTTTTTTTCGAAAAAAAATAGACGCTGGCTTACAAATGTTTTTACAGTGTCTCACCTCATAACCTTTCATACCCCTAACATTTTGTGTCTCTCTTGGAATAATTACTATCGTTGGAATTCAAAATATTAGACATCGCGTTTCTTCAAATTTATTTACTGTATTTTTCCTTTATATGTATACATGTATTGTGCGCATATGTGCTTGTGTGTGCATGTGTGTATATTAAAGACTGACATGACACCTTCTCATTGGCCATACCGGCCTATCCATTCACTTCTTTCCACCTCTTCACCCGGCCATGCGCATTACTTTTACAACAATTATGAGAACTGAAAGATCGGTCGAAAATATGTATTTGTAATAAAAGTTTTAATTTTTTTTTCAAGAATATTATTTTTTATTCCTGCACGTCACGAATAGAAAAGTAATAAAGAAAAGTTACAAACTGTTATACTTTTGTATTTTTTTTAATACATTTCACATATGTTTATATATATATATATACATATATATATATATATATATATATATATAGTCATACTCCATTTTCTTTGAGTCTCTTAGTTCTTCACATTTTTCCAGTGAAGTGAATGGAGCCTTCTTTTTAGGTAGGAACACTGGGTTCGCCTGTCATTTAGTTTGAAATTAAGTTCAACCTTTGTGCAACAACCCAGTCCCTCAGAAAATGCATCTTTAAAATCCTTTTTTAAATCCTTAATAACATTTTCTGGCAGTTTGGAATTTTCTATCCTGGCCAAACTTACTTTTCTACAAAACGAGTTCATGGATTTCTCCCATAAATTGAATAGTATCAGCAAATCAATCCCAAATAAATTAGAAATGTTTCCTTGCATGACATAAATTTTGGTATTTACTTGTTTTCATTTAGTGTTACCTTGGAATTTTGGTATATTTCCAAAAACACCCGTTGTATTTTTTTTTCTGTATTTTGTAATTTAGGATAGCTGATTTTATTCTAATTACTTTATCAATTAAAATATATCACTCGCAATATCCAGAAGGTCGTTTACTTTCCAGCCATTAATTTTGACAGCAATATATTTTCCTTTGTTACCATTAATTGACTCTTTTTTGTGAACCGATTGTATTAATTCTTTCAGGTTTACGGTCTTTTTTCTATATGCATACCCTTGCCTCGTGAGCTTTGTGTCCGCCATCATGGAATATTTTATTTTTAAAGTGATTGTACCTATTTACTATGCCTCCCCACGGGACAGAGTTAGACACCAGGGTCGTTTTTTAATGTGGAGAAAAGGTACAAAAATAAAAAAAAAATGGCTCAGTCGTGAAGGATTTCTCCTCCACCGAAAGAGAACAAGAAATGAAAGTGCAGTATCTGAAGAACAGATACTACACTTTGATTTTGACGAAAAGGACAGCTGCAGTTATTATCATAGTGCACACGTTGTTTGGCACTTTGTATTTTGCCAATTTTTTTTCTTTCAATACTGGCATTGCTCTGTTTTGAATTGAGCAGCTTTTTACTCTCTTCCGTAACTTTTTGTAAAGTTATCTCAGTGTCAATATTCACGATCGATAATTTCCTTGAACCAATTTATTTATCTTTAGCGGCTGTAAAACTATGAACAAATATTAAAAATTCCAACATATCTTCTGTGAGGTATTTTACCTTTATAATTCACATTTTGCATTTATTTTCCTGCATAAGCAATACAATCCTCCTCTTCCTCTTGTTTCACAGTATTTAGACACTTATGACGCGTATAAAAAAACTGTTTCGCTTCCCCGAAGTTCTCGATAATATATCTATGGTTTCTTTTAAAACTTCAGATTTTTTGGGAAATTGAAATTTGTACATTTGGTATTTTCCTAAGTACTGAGTTTGTGTAACAAGAGAATATTTTTCCTCACCAGGCCACGACAGGCATCTTTTAGAAAAAAATACGTTGATATCTTCTAAAATACCTTGGAAAAGGCAGACCATTTTTTGGTTCATATAAACATTCCGATAGAGACTTTGCAATTTATTCGGGTATAAATAATTGTGTTTTGTGTAAATATTTTAGATTATTATATTAAGTCAGGAATGAACATTTGTTATCTTGTTCCAATTAACTGTATTCTAATTAATGATATTGGTTTGTTTGTGTATTTGTTTTCCTAATCGTTTTAATATGCATCCCCGATGAGACACATGATCCCAGAGTGGTACGAAAGTTGATCAAATGATTGCCATTTTTGTGATGCTTTTTTTTAAGAAAAAACTGAAACTTAGAACTTGTCAGTCGTAAGTCCTATATATATATATATATATATATATATATATATATATATATATATATATATATATTTATAAAAGTTATATATAGTGTATATTAACGTATATATATATATATATATATATATATTTATAACATATATATAGATATAGTATATATAAACGTATGTGTTAATGTATACATTTATACTTTAATGTCGGTTCATTTTTAATGATTTTTCAACTATGCACGTCTATCTAGCTTATAGTTTCTAGTCTGTTCTTATGTTTGTTGAAATCAGTAGAATATATTGGGAACAATATCAATAATAATTTTCGATGTAGAATAGAATCAATAATTAATACGATGTCTAAAATATAAAAACATCATATTTAAGGATATTTTACGCACGGGCTCGTCAAGTGATTAGCCGTATTATACATGAACTGATACAGCTTCATTTTAAAAAAAAATATTTATGCTAATATTCCTACCGCTTTCGATGTTCATCAAACTATGCTCGAATAGGGCATATTATTCAAGTGAAGCCTCTTTAAGTATGCAAGTTCTTTTTCAGAATCCTCATAAAATTGGCAAGCATGCACACAACAAGCAATAATGTAAAATAGATAGCACTATAATCAGTCACTTTTACTACTAATATGTGAATAAAAATTAAAAATGTTTACATATTATTATAATATTAAACATAGTAATAAGGAAGAGAAAACTTCGAAAATTTGAAATCGGATTGAAATATAGATACAAAAGCTATTGTACAGATATTGTAGAAGTGCGTCTGCAAATGCATGCCACTATTATGCGTGTAAGAATCAAATCCACGTAGTATAGTAAACCATATGTATATATATATATATATATATATATTCACGCACACACAATTACATATACATATATATTTATATTTTTAGTGGGTATATGATACATGTTCTGATTACATTAATATTAACATTTTTCAGAAAATACATTGTCAGATAAATATAGATTTATTTTCTGTACGTAAAAATATCGGTAGAAAAATTACTTTAAACTTTTTTCATTACGTACCTATGATGAACGATATATATATATATATATATATATATATATATATATATATATATATATATATACTTGTTGAATCAAATAAAAGCAACGTAAACTGACGTTTTAAGACAAAATATTTTAAAATTAATTGTTTTAAAAATGTGCCGTCAAAACTTCTCTAAAAAAAATTGGAAGACAATTTGATATTTTCACGACAATAATGTCTACTTTAAATGTAACGGTATGTGGTCAAAGATGTTTGTGAGATATGACATTAAATTTAGTGAACTCAATTATAATTTTAACTGTGTGCGATAATTATCTTTAATGGCTGTCATTTTTCATTAATTCGACATTGAAACTTTTAATGTTTTATGAAGGACTGGAATAGTTAAAATACTAGAAATAGACGTGGCTGTTATTTAAAAAAATCAATTCTTTATAAAATTGCTATACATTTTTCATGTCTTTTGCAAGATGAAGATAGGAAAGTGCGTTAGGATGTATTTGTGATCTGAGTGCAGAGAGACAATAAAAACTGGTTTAATTTTTTATTCATTCAAATAACGAACTGTGCTTGTTGTGAAGTTATTATATTTATTAACAAGCTTATAAATGCTTCGCTTGTAAAATCTTTTAGATTAAGATTTAAAATATTAATTATCTCAGGTGTAATATTATCTCCTTATGTAAACCTAAGGCTGTCGTAATGTGTTTTATGCTGATTTGTAATCTTAAGTATAATCTTACAATTTTATTATACAGTTTTTGTAATAACAATATGCATGAAATAAAATTCAATGTTTTACAATTAAAATTTTACAAATAATAAACTATATTGTCCTCAATTATCTACATTCCGTAATTTAATTCTCGTCTTACAGCAATTAATTAGAATTGGCGGAAGTTTTGTTTTACAATAGAAATAACATTTTGTAATTGTTTATAAAATACAAAGGTTTAGTGTTTCTTGTTGTTTCATTATTAACTTTAAGATATCACGCAAATAAATCTATATATTTGATTTCCAGTAAAAACTATCACATATGTGTGCATATTAAATGAGATTGGCAAATAATTAATACGTTTTCCTTTAATATATGATAACACAGGGCAAAAAAATGCTCTATCCATGCGCCAGTTTCTACGCAAGTCTGATGTTTTCCATAACCATCGACTTGTTTTCATAATTTGTAATATGGGCATATTTAATGCTATAATAACATATTTATTACAGAAATATATGCTCTATGACTTCGTAATATTACGAACATATAAATGATTTTTCCGAATGTATAAAACAAAGGAAGTAATTTAACACAACACATTTTAAGTCTTGTTGATTGCTTTAATCATTTAAAAGTATCACTAGTAAGATGCACACAAGTCGAAATTGTAAATAAAAAACACATATAGCTTAAATATGACAGTTGGATCTGCTTTGTTTTCCCAAACCAGTAATATGAGAAGTTACATTTTTAATTAGACTCAATACACAATTATCGCAAGTTAGAATCGGACTTTCGGGACCTTAGTTGGTAGATAATTATTTCCATGGACGAAAAAGAAATATATGATTGTAGTTCAGAAGACCCAATCATAACTCAGGGCAAATTATCTCATTATCTATAATAATCGCATAATAATGACCGCCAAAACATAATTTAGGACGTACTTGATAATCAGGAAAATTCAGTAAATTTTACTGTTAATACTAAATTTTGTTTTTGACTCAATAACTATTATTTGAATATTACTAGGCATATTTACAGTGTTATGTTCCTAAGAGGGAAATTGATTTATAAAACAGCCATGCAGTATTCTCATTGTGATGTATAAATAAAACATCTATCAAAGGTATCCTGTAGAATTTTGATCTGTTCTATGTATGTTAAAATGTTGCCAGTATTTTCACCACAGTAACTTTGTTCTTTTAAATGTGGCGGTTGGCTCAAATCAGTTTTTTTTTCGAACTGAGATATAAACAGTTTTAACGAAATCTTGAATGCATTTATGTGATTTACTAAGCTAAGAGACAGTTGGACTTTAAGCCGCAGCTTGAGTAATTAAGATGCATGATGGCATTAACTAAAAATTCTAAATCACAGTTCTTATTACACAAAATAGTGCTGTCTTCAGGCAACACATATTTTATTTCTAGAAAATGATGGCCTATCTGTTTCGCTTTTCCAGACCATTTTAGAAGATGTCATTTAGAGAGTAAACACACTTCACAGTTAAGAATTTTCCTCATCTAGCATTTCACAATATTCTGTGAATTGTATTCTAATAAAACTTTTTGCTCTGATTATGTTTACATATGCTGTTACTGGTACAATAACATGTCGCAATTGTAAAACTCTTCCACAGAGAGACTCTCAATGAATAACGCAATAAGATTTTTGGAGGAGGACAACCTAAAAACCATTCGAGCAAAGCTATAGCCTAGACACTTTACCGATCATTGGCAGTGCAACATCAGTACAGATACATACAAGTTACTTTTATATAATTGCTGAGTGTCTAGATATAACTTTACAGTTTCAAATATGTGTGGATTTTTACTATTGCATGGTGTGCATCAAAACAATAAAATCTTTGAAATTATCATTTCTTCGCAGAAAAATGGTTAAGTTGTTTCCATCATATGTTAACAGAATTATCCAAATCTAATGAAAAAAAAGAACCTGTATGTGCAAGGTTTCTCTCTTGCTTATTTATATCATCTAACCATATGCATAACAAAAGCGGGTCCGTTTACGTTTCTCTCTATCAGACATGGATTAAAAATTTATCGTGTCACCGAAAAACTTATATTGCGAGCATTGCAAAATTATCACATCGTATAAAAAAAAAAAAAAAAACAATATTGTTTCCTTTTGGTTTTATACGAACGTTTCCTTACTGCATATTCTTCAAGAAGCCCAGAGCCAAGGACGAATTTTAGTGTTTTTTTTTTTCTATTTCAACTTGTTGTTTACTAAATTTTCTGCGCAGATCATACATTTTTCTATGTGAACGAGTGATTTTAACAATCAAGACACATTGGTTTTCCTGATGAACTCGGAATGGAGAGGAATTAATTTTCCGAGGTTGATTAAACTTATCTTTCTTATCATTTCCCTTTTTTATTGGCTCCTGTTGTTGTTTCACTGTGAAAGTCGAATAAACTGAGAAAAAAAAACACTTGTTTACAAGATTAACAACTATAGGTTCATCATAGTAAATATATGACAAGCGTAAGAAAGCACCATATTAATATGGAAAGTTTGTAAAAATATCACAATGTTCGTAACTGGATCAAGCCAGGAAAACAAAAACACACACATACACACACATACACACACACGCATATATATTAATCTCTTAAATTAATATACGAAGATATAATTTTATGCGTATATTTTCCGTATTTACATCAACAGTGCTACATACATAGAGCTAGGTAGTTGTTTTGAAAATATATATGGCAAGTAAGTTACCCAAAGTCTCCCGCGTTTTATTCTCGTGTGAATAATCTGAATATTCTGTGCAGCTTAAATAGCATATATATATATATATATATATATATATATATATTGATAAGTTACTATATATATATATATATATATATATATATATATATTGCTTACTACTGTAAAACAAGATTGACCTGATTCGCAGTTCTAGATCAATCTGAATTTACAGTTATAAACAATATATATATATATATATATATATATATATATATATATATATATATATATATATATTTATGCAGATAGATAGATAGATAGATAGATAGATAGATTGTTAAAATTAGGTTTAAAAACAGAACAATATAAATCACTGAATAAATAAGTGGGCGTGGCTAAGCTATTATCCTTTCCATAAAGATGCAATACACAACTGGTAAGAGCTCGATGCGCCACTCCATGCGCATGTGCCGCATTTTGTGACACCCTTGTTATAAAAATCGTATTACTTCCAGCATATTGACATAATGAATTATTCTATTCATCTGATATGGCGAATACTATGACAAAAACCAGACATTAGATTTCCGATTTAAAGTGAATAAATTTATAAGTAACCCTTTTTAAGAGATAATTTTGAGTTTGCGCGAGCTTCTGAAGACTGGCCGCTTAATGATCGGAGACATAAGATTAATTATCGGGGAAATGTTGTAGTAGGTTATCATGAGCTATTCAAGTGAGCGACATTTATTCTTCTACAGACAAATAAGAGTGGATGCTTGTGTTAATACTGTCGTTTACCTGGGAGTATCGCGCGCACCCCCCATATATATATATATATATATATATATATATATATATATATATATATATATATATATAAACTAGCATTCAGCCCGGCGTTGCCCGGGTGTTCGGAGTTTATTGTTGAACAAAAAATAAAAGCGGTCAATTTTTTTTTAATTTTCACTCCTATTGCGACTCCTTAAAATTTATTATTTTGGGCTCAAATCAAGTTATTAAGTAAGATCCATGTCCCAGTAACCTATATCTAAAATTTCAAGTGTTGCCATTATCGGAGGAGTTTGGTAGAGTTCTCAAAACTCAAATCGTTGAACTGTGACCTTTTAACAGCAAAATGTCTGGCCGAAAACCGATCACTAAATTTCTGTACACTGTATATCCAATTTCGAGGGAGTAGACTAAGAATTGACAGAATTATTGCGTAAAAAATGTACACACAAAGACACACACACATACACCTACACATACACACACAGACACACACGTTCACTTTTATATATATACAAGCATTTCAGCCCGGCCTCCTGGGCGTTTGGATGTGTAGGTTGAGCAAAAAAAAAACAAGAAAATAAAACTGGTGGTACGAAGACAGGCGCGAACCCGCACCCCTAAAGGGGAAAAACGGCGTAAAACGTGACGTCTTTGCTGTTATACAACCGCAAAACTGGAAGTGACGTAGGTTTAAATTAAGGCTAGACACTCGAATGGAGAGGATGCCTTTCCAAAAAATCGGCGAAAAAAGCGATCCCGCCTCTGTAGAAAATGCCCAGTTGCAGGTTAAGGTATTAATGTTTTTAGCCAATTTTTCGATATTTGTCGTCTAGAAAAAGAATACTGATTTTGTAAAAATCCATCGTATCTGTCAAAAGTTAAAGCAGTCATACAAAAATACATTTTTGACCCAAACCGATTAAAAAACTTGCCCTCTCTCTGAATATCGTTTATGTCAAATTTCAAATGTTTACACCAGAAATTGTCTGAATAATTTGGTAGAGACCGCAGAGGCTATTTTTTTTTACACTTTGACCCAATTATGACGCCTTAACATTTATGATTTTGGGCTCAAATAAAGATAATAAGTAAGATGTTAACGTGCTTAGACCAACAATTATCGGAAAAGTGTGGTAGAGTTCTCAAAGAAGAAATCTCTGAACTTTGACCTCTTGCCAGCCAAATTTATGGTCGAAAATGGATCACAAATATTTTTTCCAAATCTCAGTACCCTGTATATCAAATTTCGAGACTGTAGAATGAAAATTGACAGAGTTTTTGTTAGAGAAAAGTACCCACACAGACACACACATACACATACATGTTCACTTATACATATATCAGAGCAAACAGTTAATAAAACATGTTAAAAAAACACTTTGAAAAATATTCCCTATGTTCACTTTTCGTTATCAAGTAAGATCGTTGACTTACTTGCAGTTTCCTCAAATACTTTTGTATGCAAAATCCGGTCCCGCATTTTTCTAATCCCTGCCCTCGGATGAGAACGACAGTAATTCTACGAAACTCCGTAGTTTAAGGACTATCCATTTATCAAGTGTTTTCTTTTCAGATTAAATATGTATTTAACTCTTATTTAAAGTGCGTTTTAACATGTTTTATTAACTGTTTGCTCCTATTATTAGCTCAATCTCCTATTTGGTTTGATCTAGCTTTTATATCTAGTTGGGATTACATTATAAATATTGATCCTATAATATTTATAATATACTTTAGTTTTAGCATCTTGAAGCATTTTGGTAAATTTAATTGAACTTTGTGTGTATATATATATATATATATATATATATATATATATATATATATATATATATATATATATTTACATAAGGGGGTAGTCACCAACAATGTGTATTTTTTAACATTATTTTATTATTCTGTGTCTTGGTGTTTCATTGAGAATTCTGTTTGGATCATTGTAATAATGTTTTTAAATCAATGAAATCGTTTTTACGCGTTTCAGACGTTCTGTGAAGCGTCCTCGTCAGAAATTATTTTCAAGTATGTTTGAGATGTAAAAATGGCATTTCGTAGTTCATTTGAAGTGTTTCCAAGGGTTTGAGGCGTGTAAGTGTCTATTATTCATTGGCATGTTCAATTTTTATTACTCTTTTATTGGGCTTGTCGAGGCCGCTGACCTCGGCTGTAGTCACTCTCTCTTTGTGCTTGTGTGTTTTTCCTTTTCCTTTAGGGTAGTGTGTGTGTATGTTTTCTTTTATTGGTTTGAGAATATGTGTACTGTTTTATAGTATTATGAAGTTATTTGCTTCCCTAGGAAAGAGACTGTGGTCCAAGGTCATTACTAATATGTATGTGTAAGGAGGGGGGCCGCTCTTCTGAAATAAGGGCAGGGGTGCTTTCATTCAAGTTTGATATTTATGTTTTGGATTCTTGGATGTGTGTATTGTGATGTTTCGTTTCAGTCTCTTCGGGTATTCCTTATATTATGTTTGTTTAGATAGAGGGGTGTATTTAAAAATATGTATAGGGGATTTTTTAATGTTTCTATTTATTTGTCTCCCCATGCGGGTATGGCCAGACCCAGGATCGGTTCCTAGTGTGGGGTAGATTTTGGTCCCCAGAGGGGGGCAATTGCGGGGGTATTGGTATGGGGGGTGATAGAAGGCATGATAGTTGTCTCAGTCATGAGGGGGTTCTCCTCCACTGACCGAGGAGGGAGCGAGTTGTTGAACAAATATTATATTATGGTTCTAGGTGTTTCCTAGTATTGTTTGTTTCGAGGTTAATAGGGTTGGTATTGTTCAGTGTGTTGTATTAGAGATAGGGGTGTTATGTTTGTGTGTGGTTGTATGCGCGCACGTGTGTGTTTTAATGTGTCGGTTCTGATTTATGTGTGGGTGTGTATATGTATATGTATATGGATGTGCATGCAAGTGTGCCTTGCATTTCATGTTTTTGTGTGTTGATATTAGGCTCTGTTACGTTCAGGAGTGACTCTGGTGATGAAGTTTTTTTTTTCTGTGTAAGTAAATAAAAATAATTGTCTGTTTGGAAGATTGGCATTATTTTGAAGCTGTTTCCACTGCATGTGCGTACGTGTTTTGAAACATAGAGGTGCCTGTTATCTGCAATTTTGATGTTGCTCTTATGTAAGGCCACTCTATTGCTGAAATTTTTGGTGAGGCCTATGTAGGATTTGTTGCATACTGTGAATCTTAGTGCATATACTACATTACTGGAGGTGCAATTTAGATACTTTTTTATTTTGAATGTTTGTGCTGGGTTTTTGAATGTGTATGTATTACCTTCTATTATTATGTCACATACTCCACATTCGCGGTTTGTAGCATTTTGTAACCCCTTTTGTAGTGGTTTGGACGAGTTTTTAGGAAGTTAGGATGTGTTTTAAGTTTTTAGGTTGGCGTTTGCTTTTTATTATTTTTGTTGTTTTAATATATATATATATATATATATATATATATATATATATATATTCTGGCAAAAGAACCCGTTGTTGACTGGGTTTAAAAGCAGCCTACAGGAAATCGACTCTGATTTATGAAAGTATGATAGGTTATGAAAAGAAAAGAGTTGAAAATAGATTGCTTCGAATTTGGAGGTACCAGAACCAAAGCAAACTATGATGAAAGTCAAAATAAAATAGATAAACCTCATAATTTATTATACCATAACTGTTCGCACTGAAACACTGATCACAATATTCTGTGGATCTATATTCAAACACCTTATTATACTTGTGACATGTTTCCATTTCATGGAGATCAGGCGCGAACGAACACCCCATAATTTTATTATACTATATTTCTTCAAACTGAAATATAATTATCAAAGTATACTCACGCAGATAGATATGAAAAGACGTTATTAAAGTTTGTGCCTATTTCAAGTGTATGGAGGTCAGGCGCGAACGCAGACCCCACATTTTGTTATATTATCTCTTTTTAAGTGAATCCATACTTATCAAAGTATTATTATGTACATCTATATCAAAAACTCTTGTAAACGTTTGTTTTTAATTGTTAAATTTTTTTATGTCCATACTTTGTGGACTAGACGCTTACGCGGACCCGACAATTTTAATGAAACATCATTATGCCAGATAAAACATACCCATTCCTCTGCCTGTATACATCTTCTATCATTATATGTGATCAGTTTTCTATAATATTCAACCATATATGGGCCTATTCATGTCTAGACACACACACAGACGTTCAGCATTATATATATATATATATATATATATATATATATATATATATATATATATATAGTGGGGATAATAAATCTACGAAACATGCCTAAAAAAAATATTTTTTATTTTAATTAACACTTATTAAACGGAATTTATATATATATATATATATATATATATATATATATATATATATATATATATATATATATATATATACTAGCATGGCTACACAGCGTTACCTGGTTCTGTGGGGGTGGGGGTGGAGCAAAAAAAAAAGTAGGAGTAGGAAGGCAGGCTCGAACCCGTACCGCGAAGAAGGAAAAGAATGGGAAAATAACGTTCCGTCTTTGCTGTTACGACTACCGCCAACCGGAAGTGAAGATGAAGAAATTAATGTTTTTAACCAATTTTTTTGATATTTGTGGTCTAAAAGGTTGAGCTTTAAAAAATACTGATCTTTGAAGATCTGTTTCTTCTCTTAGAAGTTTTAGACAGACATGCAAACGTCCATACATAGATTTATATATTGGTAGCTCAAATTTTCGACGAAATCCGATTAAAATGCTTGTGATATCTCTGAATATCCTATATGTAAAATTTCAAATGTTTTGTCCAGAAATTATCTGAGTAATTCGGTAGAGATTGCAGAGGTCGAATTTTTCAAAAAATGGCCCCCATTATGACCCCCTAACATTTATTATTTTGGGCTCAAATCTAGTTATTTAATTAGATCCATATCGAAGGAATCTATATCTTAAATTTTAATTGTTTATACCCAAAATTGGCGGAGGAGTTTGGTAGAGTTCTCAAAGAGAGTTATTGTCTAGGGAAATGTACAGAGACAGACACACACCGACAGATAGGCAAACACTTTCACTTATATAGATATACTAGCCTTTACGCCCGGCGTTGCCCGGGTGGTTGGATGTGTATTTTGAGCAAAAACATAAATAAATAAAAGCGGTCAATTTATTTTAACTTTGACACCTATTATAACCCCTTAACCTTTATTGTTTTGGAGTCAAATCATATTATTAAGTGAGATCCACGTCCAAGACACCCATATCTATAATTTCAATTGTGTATGCTCAAAATTGGCGGAGGAAGTTGTAGAGGTCTCAAAGGTCAAATCGTTGAACTTTTACCCCTTAACAGCCAAATCTTTTGCCGACAACGGATTACAAATATTCTCCCAATTCTCCATACCTTGTCTATAAAATTAAGAGTTTGTAGACTGAAAATTAACAGTGTTATTTTGTAGGGAAATGTATACAGAAAGATCCATACAGACAGATAGTCAGGAAGTTACTTTCACTTATATAGATATACTAGCATTTACTTCAGGCGCTGCATGGGTGTTTGGAGGTGTATGTTGGAAAAGAAAGCGGTCCATTTTTTTTTAATTTGACCCCAATTATGACCCCCTTAACGTTTATAGTTTTTGGCTCGAATTAAATTATCAAGTAAGATCCATGTAAAAAAAACCTATATCCTAAATTTCAACTGTTTAGACCCAAAATTGGCGGAGGAGTTTGGTAGAGTTCTTAAATGTGAGATCGTTGAACTTTAACCCGTTTACAAGCCAGATGTACCTTGCATTTCATGTTCTTGTGTGGTGATATTAGGCTCTGTTTAGTTCAGATGTAAATAAATAAAAATAATTGTCTGTTTAGAAGATTGGCGTTATTTTGAAGCTGTTTCCACTGCATGGGTGTGCGTGTTTTGAAACATGGAGGTGTCTGTTATTTGCAATTTTGATGTTGCTCTTATGTAAGGCCACTCTATTGCTGAAATTTTTGGTGACGCCTATGTAGGATTTGTTGCATGTTGTGCATCTTAGTGCATACACTACATTTCTGGAGGTGCAATTTAAATCCTTTTTTATTTTGAATGTTTGTGCAGGGTTTTTGAATGTGTATGTGTTACCTTCTATTATTATGCCACATAGTCTACATCGCGGTTTGTAGCATTTTGTAACTCCTTTTGTAGTATGCGGGACGAGTTTTGAGGAAGTTAAGATGTGTTTTAAGTTTTTGGGTTGGCGTTTGCTTTTTATTATTTTTGTTGTTTTAAGTATGTTGTTTAGTTTGTCGTTCTGATTGAGGAGGATAAGGTTATTTGTTATCTGTGTGAATAGTTCTGGGTTGTTTTTGTTGTGTGTAGAGACGTATGCTAGAATTTGTTCTTTGTTGTGTTCGACGAGGGAACGAAAATTATTACAAACTAATTAACTCTAACATAGACGACACAACCATTTCTAAAATAACAAAACTCTGCACAACATACAATAGTACATTAACTAAAAAAGAAAAAGATTCCCTTACAAACTTCAACACAAAAACAAACATCTTCTATGGGCTACCGCCATACATATTTTAAATACACCCCTCTTTCTAAACAAACATAATATAAGGAATACCCGAAAAGACTAAAACGAAAAATCACAATACTAAAATCAAAGAATCCAAAAAATAAAAATCAAATTAGAATGAAAGCACCCCTACTCTTATTTCAGAATAGCTAGTCTCCCTCCCCACACATACACATTATTAACGACCTCACCCCGGACCACAGTCGCCTTCCTAAAGAAGCAAATAACCCAAAATACTATAAAACAATATACAAATTCCCAAACCAACAAAAGCAAACACACACATGCACACACACGCGCACGCACACAAACACACAAACACACAACACACACAAACACACCCATACACACACACACAAACAATACGCCGCCCTAAAGGAAAAGAAAAAAAAAACATTTGCAGAAAGAGATTGCTAGGTCAGCGGTCTCCCTCCACAAGCCCAATAAAAGAGCACTAAAAGAGTAATAAAAATTGAGCATGCCAATGAATAATAAACACTTACAAGCCTCCACCCGTTGGAAAAACTTCAAATTAACTACGAAAATCGCCATTTTTACATCTCCAACACATTTTAAAATAATTTCTGACGAGGACGCATCACAGAACGTTTGAAACGCGCGTAAAACGATTTCATTGACTTAAAAACATTATTACAATGATCCAAACATAATTCCCAATGAAAAACCAAAACACGGAATAATAAAATAATGTTAAAAAATACACATTGTTGGTGACTACTCTTTTATTTAAATATACATCTTTATTTCGTTTGAATTTCTTTACCCATTATATATATATATGTTTGTGTGTGTATATATATATATATATATATATATATATATATATATATATATGCTCTGCATATTATCAAGCATCAAACAAATGTAGCATAATGGCTATTCTCCTACTTATATTATTGTCTATATTCATAAACCTGGAAAACAGTACTCCTGAAATATTTATTAGCAAACAATGAAACTACACACACACACACACCCACATATATATATATATATATATGCATATATATACATATATATATATATATAAATATATATATATATATATATATATATATATATATATATATATATATATACAAGCAGAAGTTCCCGACGTTGACTGGGTTAAAAACAGCCTACAGAAAATGGACTGATGTATTAAAGTATGATAGGTTATTCAAAGGAAGGTTGTAAAGAGATAGCTTCGAATTTGGGGGTATCAAAACCAAAGCAAAATATAATGAAAGTAAAAATAATATGGATAAACCCCATAATTTATTATACCATAACTGTTCACACTGAAACACTCATCACATTATTCTGTGAATCTATATTATAAAAACGTTGTTAAACTTTGTAACATATTCTCATTCTTTGGAGGTCAGGCGTGAACGAACAACCCATAATTTTTATATACCATATTTCTTTAAACTAAAACATAATTATCAAAGTATACTTACGCAGATAGATATGAAAATACGTTATTAAAGTCTGTGCCTATTTCCATTCTATGGAGGCCAGACCCAAGAAATTGTATTATACCATCCCTAGTTATGTCAAAACATACTTATCAAAGTATTCCTATGTTCATCTATATATATAAAAAAATTGTAAAGGTTTTTTTTTTACTTTAAATGTTTTTACTTCCATACTTTGTGGACGAGGCGCGTACGCAGACTCCACAATTTTAATGAATCAACATTATGCCAGATCAACCATACCCATTCTTGTGTATCGATATATCTTCTATCATTTTATGTGATCAGTTTTCTATAATAGGAGCCTAATAGTGACCAGACACACACAAAGACGTTCAGCTTTATATATATTATGTATATATATATATATATATATATATATATATATACACGCATATATATATATGTATATATATTATATTCATAAAGTTATCCCCGCCAGATGTAAAAGCTCGATAAAACCAAATGGTAGATAGAGATTATAATACGAGTAAACAGTTAATAAAACATGTTTAAACACACTTTGAAATTGTTTAAAAACATATTTAATCTGAAAAGGAAACCCTAGATAAGTGGATAGTCCTTAATCCGCGGAGTTTCGAATAAATACTTCCCTTCTCATCAGAGGATAGGAATTAGCAAAATGCGGGATTGGATCTTGCTTGCAAAAGTATTTGATGAAACAACGAGTAAGTCAAACATCTTACTTGAAAACAAAAAAAAGTTAAGCAGAGGGAATATGGTGAAGAAAAACGTGATTACACATGAATGGATAGTCTGGTGGAAGATAAATCATCCAGTGACGGTAAAATCCATGTATTATTAACTGTTTGCTCATATATATATATATATATATATATATATATATATATATATATATATATATATATATATATGTGTGTGTGTGTGTGTGTTTGTGTGTGTGTATTTTATATATATATATATATATATATATATATATATATATATTTATATTACAATAGAAAAATGCGAGCATGAAAAGTTATACAGGTAAGCTTAAACATAGAAAAGTAAAGGATTAATTGTAAAAACTGGAAAAGAAAGGATTAAATATTATTGTAAAAAGTATAATAAATTTACAACCTCAAAGTTTGTCCGCATTAAGAATTCCTTATATAATGTTATGAATTGAATTTAAAAAATCTTAATGCTGCAATATGTATTATATATTTTCTAGAATATCTTGTACTTTTCTTTCCCAGTTAAGCAAGTCCTTTACTTTTCCATGTTTAAGCTTAACCATATTACTTTTCTTGCTCACATGTTTCTATTATAATCCATGATTTATCCAGGATTTCCATAAATTACCTTTTTCCTTGTTGTATTGATGTCTTATTTTTGCCCCTATAAACACATATGTAATAACAATGTAGGCCACTCGTCTGTATTCAGTAAGATCTCCCACGTATTACACTTTCATGCTTTTATTCTCTTTGTTTCTTTTCTTTTCCTGAAAGCCCTGAATTTGTAGCAACAGTAGTATCTTAAGCGACGTTCTTTCTATGGAAACCAGTCATAAAAAGCGTCGCTCACCGCCTTACATATCTAAGTAGCTCTCACTGTTAATAACACTATCTTCAAAAAAATATGACCCTATGATCGATTTATTCCCAAAGCACACCACACATTAACTTTAAGAGAACCCCTTTCATGTTCAAGTTTCATTTGGGTTTTCAGTTCCCCAAATTCGGAAATTATGCCTGTTGACATTGCCACTAATGTGAAATGTTGCTTCATCAGAAAACAGTAAATTACTCACAAATGCATCATCATTGCAAAGTTTTTCATTGAACCGGTGACAAAAAGTTAGCCGTGCATAATAATCCTCTTCTAACAACTGTAGATGTAATTGAATTTTGTAAGCTTTCATATGAAGTTTTGCGCGCAGAATCTTATGCTCCAATGATGCCCGTCTTACAAACTTTCTTCGACTTGCAGTAAAGGATTCTTCTATGGAAACAACACTTTCGTCACTGACACATGACCTTCCAGACTGTGGTTTATAATGGACAGAGCCTGTCTCATTGAATTTTTTAATTTATTTAACAATGCTATTCCTATGAGGCGCTTATTTTATTGTATTCAATTCTAAACTTTCTTTGTACCGCAATAGTCGATTTCAATTAAGCAAACCAAAGGACACAGTTTACTTGTTCCTCAATTGAAGCATGGGAACAAAATGATTCTGAAAAACAAACGAAAATGTTTTTTTTTTTTACTTATTTTTTACTTCTCTCAAAATTGTTACGAATTTTGTGGTGAAAAATTATTCAATAACTATACTTAAAACTAGATACATGGAACTTTATAACCTTTTTACAGATTATTTCTATCGCAAATATAAATAAAGTTATAATTTTTTAAAGTGCACAAAAACTTTATGTACACCCTGTATATATATATATATATATATATATATATATATATATATATATATATATATATATATATATATATATATATATATATATATATATATATATATATATATATATGTTTATTTTTTTTTAAATCCAAGAGTCTGTAATTCATATCAATTGGACTATTGTTTTTCGTCGGTTCGTACGTTGAATTATTTGGAAAAGTATGTGTTAATTTTCATCATCATCATCATCATCATCATCATCATCATCATCATCATCATCATCATCATCATCATCATCATCATCATCATGTACTGCATATGCGTGAGTCGAAAAAAAACTTTTATTAAAAATAATACAACAAAAAATAAAAAGGAAGGAGGAAACAGATCAGGAAGGAAAATGGACAAAACGGTCCAGCCGCTGATCACTTACTATGTATGACTTTTGGAATGTTCCTTCATGTGTATTTTACATGTATATATGTGTGTACGTATGTATAGGCATATGTATGTGTGTACGTATATGTGTGCCTCTACGTTATTATGGTTGCATGGGTGTGCACATGCATGCGTATGTTGGCATACATCTGTATGTACGCATGTGTTTATTGTCATGTATATGTGGGTTGGAGAGGGCTCCCGTAAGCCATGTTGAAGGCAACCCCTCTAGGAGAAGCCATATTAGATTAAAAAAAAACTAAAGCGGGAGAACAGTACCCGCATTAAACTGGCCAGAAGGTTGACATGTTGCTGGCTATATTGTTCTTGCTCGTTGCTGGATGTCATCATTTTGAACCGAGAGAGAAATCTGGTTGTTGTACAAAGCTAAAACTCTGTAAAATCTGCGTAAAGATACTCCCTCAGCCATGTAAAAGTTGTGACGTGTGTAGGCCTGAAATGCTGGAAGCACATAATAATTGATCTGCCATCATTATATGTATATATGCATGTATAGGTGTATGTATCTTCATACACATGTGTATGTATATGTGAATATCTATGTGTATATGTATGTATAGGTGTATATGTACATATACATGTGCGTGTGTATGTGTAGACGTATATATATATATATATTGTTTGTATGTATGTGTATATATTCATATGTTTGCGTGCATATATGCATGTGTGTATGTGTATATATGCATGTTTGTATGTATATGTGTGCATATATATCTGTATGTATGTATGTGCATGTTTGTGTATGAGTACATATTATGTATGTGTATGTATATGTAAGTAAGTGTATGTGTATATATATGCATATGTGTACATATGTGTATATGTATGTATATGTGTATGTGTGTATATGTGTGTATTTATATGTATTTACATGTGTGTATGCGTGTGAGTATGTATATGTATGTATGTGTATTATGCATTGTGTATGTATATATGTATATATGGGTGTATGTTTACAGATATGTACGTGGGTATGTGTATATATGTATATTTGCATTTATATATATATATATATGTATGCCATTGACCTTCTTGTGTATGTTTATGTATGTATATGTACGTGTATTATGTATCGTGTATGCACATATGCATATATGTGTGTTATATTTATGTGTGTATGTATGTGTATCTATGTATGTATGCGTGCATGTTTATATATATGTATGTATACTAGTGACCGTCTTCAGTGTCATGTCTCTTTGAGCGTGTGAATATTGCCGGCAGGACTAAAGTCATTTTCGGCACATGGAATTTCAGTGCATGAGGGAGAGGCACTCGTCTGACAATACGTTTCAATCATTTTGTATGTGCGCATGTGTGTACAAGAGGACGATGGAGAGAAATAGTTTAAATATATATATATATATATATGTATATATATATATATATGTATGTATATATATATATATATATATTAAATACTATATCTTGTACTGACAATATCGTATGACAAGGAATAAGTTATCAGAGTCATGAATTTCAGATTAAATACTTTTTCATTTATATCAGGAAATCAGATTCCATCTCATGACAAGTTGATAAAAAACTGATACCAGTGTCAGTTTTTAATAAAGGCTCCGGGCAATAATTTTAAGTTTTTACTCGCAAAAATATTTCCGCTATTTTTACTTTATCATACATAAATTAATCAGAGATCTGATTAGAACTTATTTTATTTGACGGCTCCAAGGCACATATTGTAAATTTACAAAATAATTTATGATAATTGATAATCAAGTGGTTTCCTAACAAATTATTGAATCATTGAATTTGGAGGAAAAATGATGAAGTCAGTATGATGTTCATAAATATTTTGTTTCATTTACTTTGAATGTTATAGTAGACTACATTATTAAAAACAGATGTATTCGTCTGAGAAAAATTTTTACTCGCATTTTTAAAACTCTGCTGTATGATGCAAACATACTCATTAAGAGTAAATCTACATTTTTTGGCATGTGAAGAAGTATGTCACACAATCTATCTGGTTGTAAAATCAATAAAATGTTCAGAATAGGAGAGAGGTCTCTTTTAGTGACCAGAAACATGACAGATTATATATCTTCCTAAGAAAAAATCTCTTTTAATTAAAGGGGGTTAATCTATTCTTCTAATTACCGATATCCATGGCTGCTAGCAAACTTCTTGATACACAAACGTTCAAACTGTATGCCCTAATACTCATAGGCTTCAGGAATTGGGATAAATACGTGATATTTTCAGTAAGTCGTCTGTACACAAGAGAAGCTTCGTAGATTTGACAAGTAAACTTGTGAAAACTACCAGTTTATGTTTGGTATACCCTCGGATTTATTTTAATGCCTCATAATTCAATGCAGAAGATTTCGTCTATAAATGATTGTCTGAGTGTTATCTACCTTGTGAAAGACGTGCTCCATCACATGGACATATGTAAGTAGCATTTACAGCAGACAAGAGTAATGTTAACGGTTTATTATGATAAACATTATTTGAAACCATGTGGATTCAAAATGTTGAGACGTATAGATATATAATACACTCTGTATTCAATTCCTTAATAATGAACGCCATTTTTCGAAAGAGTAAAGCGACGTAGTAAAGATATTTGGAAACATGTATATATTTATTGGTAGAGCTGTTTGGTATATTTATTCTGATATATTTCTACAATATAACCCAACCTAAACAAATAGAAGAATTCGTCTCTGAATTGATATTCTGATTTCCCTCGCCTACGTATATTTGCTGAGACAAGCGAAAAGTAATGTAATCTTATATTTTGTTTTTGGTTTCTTGGTTTAATTTTCAATCAATGTTATTGTAGGAAGTTCTTTCACCTCAACTACTATATTCGTTGACTGCTGAATCAGCCATATAGAAAGTGAAACAAATCTAGCGGAAACAGGCTTTGTTCACACCAAACAACACCATTACATCTATTTTCTTCCATATTGATCTAATGTTCTTTGTAACTGTGATAAGACGACACAAAACACATTGTCTCGAAGTGCATTGCTTTTGAGACTATATCTATCTTAAACAATGTGGATGTTTATTTCCTTCTTTTATATATTGGTATGTGTGTGTATACAAATATATACATACATATGTATAAATATATATATACAATTATATATATATAAATATTTATAGAGAGAGAGATAGAGTGAAAAAGAAAGAGAGAGAATATGTTATAATAATTAGGATAATAAAAAACGTAGAATATAATAGTAATAACAATAATAATAATAATAATAATAATAATAATAATAATAACATTAGTAACAAGAAAAAAAGAATAAAAAAGAAGAATTGATAAAAAAAAGAAAGTAAGCCAACACATATGTGCTTGTGACACTGTTAAACCAGAGGTGTCGAAAAAGGAAAAAAAATATTGCGTAAATACAATAAGACTTACACAAAAGACATTACAAGAACCCACGTGAACTAAATTATTAGATAAAAGCACATAAAACCTGACACTTCTGCAATCGATCGATTGTTAAATGAATATATATATATATATATATATATATATATATATATATATATATATATATATATATATTAAAGGAAAACCAGGATAAAAGAAAATATGGGGATGAGTCTTTAAACATATACACGATAACGTCAGAGAAAGGAGTGAAAACTGAGGAAGAATAGTGCAAATATGTTTAATGTCAAAGCGTTGAGAATCGTGAGATATCGATGAGAAACCGTGTATTTTAAAATGGTATCCGAGGAAGTAGAGAATTGCCGGTACATTCGGCTTGTTTGCATTAATATTACTATTTCAAGGAGTTTCAGCTGTTCTTGCAACTGGGGTTTGTCTTGTTATAACTCGCCTGAGAACTGCGAGCACATTATAAGTAACAAATAATTCTAATTCTAATACTACTAATAATACTAATACTAATACTAATAATAATAATAATAATAATAATAATAACATAGAAAAGGCAGAAAAGGAAAATGTAACCAGAAAGTTCAACAAAACCAACCATTAAAAGAAAAAGTAGTATCTACAATAAAAACAACGAAAATAATTCGAAGAAGAAAAGCATCAACTACATGTGCAATGAAATAATTATAATCACAATAATGATAAATAAAAGAAACAAATATCGTAATGTTTTGATAATCATGTGTGACGAAACTGGTTAACAAGGAAGCATTCATTAATTTTGCTTTTTTTGGCTTCTTTTCTTGTGAATTATCGACATCTTAACATCATGATAAAATAAGCTATGGATGTTTTTACATTAATAATACGTTTGTAAAAAAGAATAGACGTGGTCATACTGTTTTCACTTGCCATACCGATTTACCAGAATGTACCTCAGAGCTATTGTGAATCCATGTAGGCTTTGAGGGAATAGTGATGCGTTTAGGTTAATTTTTTTTGTACACACATACATACTCACATACAGTCACACTGTGAGTTGTAACTGTGTCTCGTCTGCTGTAAAATCTACTTACATATATCCATGTGATGGAGCACATCTTTCACTAGGGAGATAACTCTTAGACACAATTATAGTGGAATTACAAGAATACAGCAAAATATAGCTAATGATACGCATTAATGATCCATGCTGCGAGACTCGCAAGTAAAATCCGAGTCGCTTACGTTGCAGTTGCTATATCGTTGGCAAACATATGGACCCACTCGGCATTCTTCGGATATTGGCTTCTCTAATTCCAAGAACAAGAATATCACGGAACAAAAACTCGTATGTAATCATTCTTATTTCATGTAAGATAACATAATAACTTTGATCAAATATAGAAAAGTAGATGTGAACAAAATAACACAACAATCCTAGGAATAAATGTATTAAAAAGAAAAAAAAAAGATTGGTAATAAGAATGCCTTATACAATAGCAATCCCGGGAGAAAATGATATCAAAAGTTTCAAGAGAGAGAGACGATTGCAGAGCTGGAAGAAATGAAAATAAAACAAAGGGTAAATAGTATAACCTAGAAATTCTATACAAACAATGAACAGCTAGTTTCGCTGAAATGTTAGAAATACCTTAAATAATCGGATATCACATTGTCTGTTATATCTCTGCTCATAAAGCATTTCAAATGTTTTACAAATAAGCATTTTATGAGAGAGAAACCAATTATCAAGGCTTGAAGACTAAGAGAGGATAACGATTTATGAGTGTAATATTGTCAGTGAGGCAATAGTGTATTGAGCGATAATGCTCAAAATTGAGAAGAATTTGTGATTTAATAGAACAGCTCGGTAATGAGATTTGAAGACGAACATGATGGAGTCAACATTTTTAGGAAATAGACTTTGTTTATGTAATTTGCTTTTAGATTTACGCAGTCTCAGAATGTGAGAAAAATGTTGACAGTGGGAGAAGCTAGGTTAGTGTTTGTTGTGAAAGTTTTAAAGGGGACATAGATTAAAACTCATCGATCACTTGTCACGAAAATAATGATCGAGCAGAGATACATACGCCTGTCCATTTTGCGAGAAAAAATTGCAAAAAGATGAAAAAAACAAGCCCTATGAAATTCGAGGCTGACTTTGAAAACTTCAATCATGGAAAGTTGCTCTTAAATACAAGGACACTACTCCGATTCATGAGGCATTAGGCTCTTATAGAGTAAAGAGATGTCATCGGGGTGGCATACATTTTGAGGTAGTAAGTTGATACAATCTTTTTTTTTTCGGAGATCGTTGCAACTGATTTGACAAAACATAAATACTGTGAATAATAAAAAAAGATTTATATGAAATTATAGAACTAACTGTGCAGACACGTCAAAGTTTAAAACATCGAACGATCTACGAATGTGAACAAGAAAAAACTCTGATCCCTTCATTGAAGACAAAAATGAGAATTGTAGCAGAACAGGTTAACAGTCTTATTCCATGCATCACAATGGCTGGTATTACTGGTGAGCATGGCCCTAAAGGCTGACACAAAACATCGACTGAATAGAACGGCTAATTCCGGTAAAGAAATCAGATTATAAAACAAGATCACACACTTCCAAAGATGCCAAAGCCGTAAATAGGATGAAAGTGAACAGGAAATTAAACTCACAAAGAGAAATCTATAAGAAGAACTGAAATAAAATATAGCAGCAATAAACAGCAGTATAAATAGAATATTTATTTTCTTACAAACTATACTGCCCTTTAAATTTATCATACAGCCTAATTCCGTGCTGACAGCGCTAGAAAGAGAAAGAACATTTGAAACCAGGACTTAAGGTAAAGAGTAAACTCATTATACTTTTCGCTCATGAAATACCTAAGGGTATTGAATATATACTAAGAGCAAACAAAAAAAAACAAAAAAAAACAAACAAAAATAACATGCACACACAAAACAAATACACAAAATTAAACAAATTAATTCGTCACCTTTCCCCGTAAGAACAATTTTCTTTGAATTTAATGAAACAAATACTAATCAGCGAAATATTTTCGAAAACTTACGCTTGGAATATTAGCCTAAAGCATTTGTTTTATATAGCTTTTTGGAACCTATTAAAACAATCAATAATTAATAAAGATATAACAATTTCATTTTTGTACATTCTAGAAATAACTGGCCCTATTTACTTTTAATTTAGACGTCTAGTCATAAACTTTTGAGCTAATTCACACATAAAAATAAAAGTATTACCTTAACTTGCTATCCCAGAGGATATTGGAAATGATAAAATAATTTTTTAAAAATCTACGAGACATGAAAAAAAATAAGGGGGAGACATGATATATCTTTCGTTAGCGACGCCATATAGTGAAAACGGAAAATGGGAAACAACTTCGTTGTGTTAGGAACCAACAATTCATTATTTGTTTGTGTCTTTTTTTTATTTTTAAGAGATTAAAAACAGTACACGCACCTGCTCATAGACCACAGCCCAGAGTGTTTCCTCTTTAGGTTCGTTTCCTAGTAACCTCATTTGAATAAAAGGAAATGTTTTAATATGATAAATGTAAATGTCTTGTGTTTATTATAAATTTATAAACGATTATTAGGGCGCGGTGTATACTAGAAAGCTGATTCGCTAACAAAAATCTCAATAGAAGTATATAAAAACGACAGACAACCACAAAATTCACACATACTCCCGAAAATCCTAGGATGGATGAAACACGGTATATTCAGTGTAGCTTAATGACCATATATATTTTATAACTTACTAACCAGCTCTACCTACGTACTGATCACTTTTGAAGTAAATACTTAACGTTTACGCATAAATTTATACTTTCGTATATAAATTTCATGTGGTCAAATGAAGTAGTTATAGTTAGCTCCTGAAGCAGTTGAGCACTCTCAAAAGAATTTATTTCACCACATTAAAAATAGATATGGAAAGAGGTAATTTCGAAATATCCCCACACCTAGTAAGCATAGCTATATTATTAAATTAATTAAAAAATAGATGAATTAATAGGCCGAATGCGATGGCGAGCAAATTTCCTCCTTAAAAATGAAAACGTAAACAAAAAAGAATCCTATGGTTTTAAAACACTTAAAAATGCGAAAACAGTAGACCTTTTGATAAACTTTGAAAATGACCTTTTAAACGTAATTAAAAATTAGAATTCCACAATCAACCTAAAAATTTCCAAGGGAAACTGCACAAAATCCTTAGAAACAGAAACAACTCTAATAAAATCTTTGTAAAAGCAGATAAAACTAAACACTTTTATAAAATAGATAAACAAGAATATCTTTATTTATTTTGTTATACTTTTTCACCCCAAACAATGCACAGTGCCACTTTGAAGCAGGAGGCTACTATTAGGGACTTAATTAGCGGGGACCTTATGAAGGGAGATGAGTAGAAAGATGTCTGTTAACATTACACTTGAACTTCTGCATATCATTGCAGTTGGGAAAGCAGAATCCCGGAAGGGAGTTCCAAAGACCCGCAGTTCTGGGGAAGAAACTATTGGAGTAAAAGGCTTTCTTGCACCTAGAGATCTCTACTGTAAATGGATGAGACTTAGTAGCTTGTCGGGTTTGTCGGGGGTAGTTACGTCGGGGAGGTACAAGTGTTTGCAGTTCGTCAGAGCATTCACCATTGAAGTATTTGTAGAACAGACAGAGGGATGCAACATCTCGTCGATGGGGCAGAGGCTGAAGCCTAGATAACAGTTCAGGACCTATCAGGTTGGCGACTCTCTTTTGAACTCTGTCCAGCAGCGAGAGACAAGCAGCAGATGCACCAGATGTGACAACAGTACTCCATACATGGGCGAATGGTTGCCTTATTGAGGTATAGGATACTGTCAGGCGTAAGTAGTTTTCTAGCACGGCAGAGGGAGCCAACCTTCCTTACAGCAGCCTTGGCAATGCTCTCAATGTATCTATTCCAGTTCATATTCCCTGTAAACGTTAGGCCGAGGAGTTTAAAAGAAGTACTTTCAGGTAATGTGTTCTTGGCCATTGCTATTGGTTGTAGAGAAGGTTTCTTGTAGTTATTGAAGGAAGCAAGCTTAGTCTTAGCAGCATTGAATGTGACTAACCATTTTGTCCCCATTCCACTACGGATTGGAGGTCATCCTCTTGTGTTTCTGCCATTTCCTTGGATATGTGTTCATTTGTTTTCCCCTCATATCTGTTATAGAGAGTGGTGTCATCGGCAAATAGACTCATCTCCGAAACAATTTTATCAGGGAGGTCATTTATGAATATCATGAATAATAGAGTTCCAAGGATAGACCCCTGAGGTACTCCCGCATTTATCTCATATTGTTTTGATGTACGACCGTCGAGGACAACTTTGATTCTTCTATTACTTAAGAAGGATTTAATTACATTATGAATTCTTCCAGTGATTCCATATGATATAATTTTCCTTAGAAGACCATCGTGCCATACACTATCAAAATCCTTAGATATATCAAGGGGCACCGCTCTACCCTACCCTGTTTTATCCAATGAACGGTATATACGTTCAGAAACTACAGTTAAGATATCTGCTGTTGAACGGGATGGCTGTATCCATATTGTTTGTCAGTCAGGAGTTTAGCAGCTGATAGGTGCTGGACTAGGGCTTGATTAATTAAGTACTCAAATATTTTGGCGAACAGCGGGAGGAGGCAACAGGGGCGATAATTTAGTGGGTCAGTTCTTTCACCAGAATTCTTGAAGACTGGTACCACAGAGGCATTTTTTTATATAACTAATCACAGCTAACATTACAAACAACTACAAAAAACTAGACACAAACGAATGGGACTACATAGATATAATACATACTGAAAGTAAACAAATTACCGATTAATGAGAAATTAGCGATAAAGTTGGCAAATAGCAACCTAGAGAAGGATGCATTCTGCTAAAAGACCACAAATAAGACTTTAATAATAATCCCAGCACTCGCATGATAAACCCAACTAAACCAGAAATAGGTAGAATTGGCAAAACAATACTTTCTAGAGTAAACAAACAAATCAAACAAGACCTAGAATTAAACCAGTGGGCAAATACTGCCGAAGCAATCACCTGGTTTAAAAATATAGAAAACAAAGATAAATGTAAGTTTATACAGTTCGACATCATAGACTTCTATTCCTATATATCCGAAGAACTTTTTAATACTGCAGTAGAATTTGCCGAGGCATACACTGATATATCCTCGGAAGAAGTCAACATCATTAAAAAATGTAGAAAATCAGTTCTAATAAATAACAATAACCATATATATATATATATATATATATATATATATATATATATATATATATATATATATATATATATACATCATATATATATATGCATCATATATATATATATATATATATACATATATATATATATATATATATATATATATGTTTATATTGGACACAACGTGAGAAATAAAAGTTACAGAAAACATTGTTACGTAATCTATAAGTAAATATTAAGACAGAAAACACCCTTTAGATTATGACATTTCGGAGCTAAATACTTATCATCAGAAGAATATATAAGTGAACATAATACTAAATATACAATGAGAATAATTGGTAGCTTAACAACATGTAGATTATAAATTAATGAAAGAATATAAAAATGTATATTACAGAAAAATGTAAATTACTGGAATTAAATAAAAAAAATCACTTAAACATATATCATGAAGTGAATAGAAAATTTAATACATGCGTACTCAGATATTAGTAGATATATAAGTATATATATATATATATATATATATATATATATATACATATATATATGTGTGTGTGTGGGGTTGTGTGTGGGGGGTGTAGCCATGCAAACTTTTGTGCGTTTTATCTTAATAAGTATTCGTAAGGCTATTGCAGTAGCCTGAAAAATCCGCAAGATGATGATGAAAGTTTAAAATGTGTGTAACTTTATTGTTCATATATATTTTTAATATTACTACTTTGTTTTAGTAACGCAGTGAGCACTCTCAGACGTTGAATTCAGTGTTGAATAAAACGTGTATTATCTTATCAAACCAATACCAAGACGGGCAGGAAATAAAGAATTAATTCAGATCTATATTAAACTTCGTATTCTATCGGTTCACTTGTATTAATTAAACTAGTTTCTCATGAAAGTGTTTTCCTATCTTTTAAGCTTTGTTTAGTAAAATATATTAAGTCATATATGACAACAGCATATTATTTTGATTGTTTTGACTCTCGAGTATATATCCGACACAGTTATTCGCTATTACTCAACCGGGGGCTACCTCAATCTTTATAAAAGCATGTAAAATATCAACAGATACACATTTGAGAAGCAAAACAATGAAAATGATATGCTGTTGTCCAAACTCTATATGCATATACATATGCATATATATACATATATATATATATATATATATATATATATATATATATATATATACAGGTGAGTGTGTGTATTTGTTTATGTATGTGTGTATTACGGTCATAAGACATCGCAAATTTACTAGGACTTACTTTTTTGTTTAAGATAATACTGATAATAATAGTAATATGTCGTCTCAAGCGACATCATTAGCGATGTTACGATTAGAAGGGCTTTTAATCCAGCTTTCATGCTAAGAAAAAATGAATTTGTTTAGTTTCCGACACCTATGACTTTGTTCTAACGTAAAGAATGCACCCATTGTGTTACAGCATTCTCACTCTTATTTCTGGCAGTGTGTCGAAATGAGTATACAGATATTTTACTTACCAGTTGAGCCCCTATTTTAAAACAAAGAATTCGCGAGGAGCAAAGTAAAGTTTTATCAATACGAATTGTGAATGCGTGTTTGTATTTTCTTGTTAATTGTGCCTGTCTATGCGCATTTTGATATCATAATTTTGAGGAGTTTTACAAATATTTAGCGTTAAGTTACGAACAGGTACACAGGCACACACAAACAAACACACGCGCATATACACACGCATGAGAAGCCAAATAAAATTATATTTAAACGCCTGAAACTAATCTTCTCCAGAAACTCTAGAAAACAGGAAATAGCCGCCGGGCATATGTCAGTTATTCTTAGAGAAATAGTTGATGCGTATTGTTTTCGAACAAAAGAAATATGGAATTACATTTTCGTCAAAAATGTCACCGGTTTATGTAGACCATCAATTTTAAGCTCTGGGCGTCATAATGTAATACACATGTCATGTCCATAGAAAAAGCAGAAGAAATGCTGATTTGGTTTTATTTTGTAAACCGAAAATGAACGACAAGCGGCGTTTGCAATAACGCAAATTTATTTACAAAGCTTTGAGAAAGATGTGAACAATACTGAATATCTTAGGAGAATTGTTGTGAACAAGCAAGGCCTAGACAAGTTCATAAGTCAGAAAACAAAAGGGCCGAGATTCACCCAAGAACAATAATACAGGTAGAGAAAATATTTTTGAAATATATGTGAATTGATCCCCTAGTGTTTTTGTTGTATTTTTATATTAGGAAACATATTTGTTTTGTATGTTGGTTTTGTTTCAATGAACATACAAAAAAGTTACGAATGCTAAAAACATAAATGTTTTTTTTTATTATCTTTGGTTCATTCTCTTTTAGTTTTCATTAGAATTCTTAAATAGTAATATATCTATATGTAAAGAAAAATGATAAATTAAAGTACCGATTTGTAAAATGTCGATGTAACAAAATGAGCATATACATTTTGTAGTTATTTTTTTACGCATGTGCATCGTAAACCGGAACTGGATTTATTTACACATGCGCATTATAAACTATACCAGAGGGCCGGTTGCAAGGCCCAAGAAATATGAGTTGAGTTAAATTTAATAACAAATTATATTAGCTTGAAAAGAAAATTCGTCGGAATGTGTAATAGCTGATTTCATACATTGTATTTTAAAATAAGTGTCCGTTATAATATCTTTACATTATATATAATTCAAAAAAGAAGCATATTCCATCCATCTACTCGATTTAATTGCGATCGTTTAAAAACAAGTATGTCTACTTTTAAGTACGCTGAATGAAGGATGAAAAATTCCGCACAAGTCTCTTATTTTACTTCAAGCAAGGCGGAAAAGCTTCGGTAACAGCTTGCGATATCAAAGAAATATTTGGCCAAGGCATCAGTACTGATTACACAGCACAATAGTTGTTTTAGAAATTTAATGGTGACGACTAAGGTCTTAAAGTTATTGAGCGTAGTAGCCGACTATCGAATGTAGACAAATATCAATTTAGACTCTTACTCAAAGCCAATCCACCCACAACTGTTCGGGAACTTAGTTCGTCATTAAATGTAAGGTATACGACGATTTTCAACCACACGAGAAAGATTGTAAACACAACAAACATGATAAATTGATGTCTCACTAATTGAACGACCACCAACAGAAACGCTTTCATGAAGTATCATTTCCCCTTCTTTTACGCAATAAGAAGAACCCCTTTTTCAACCAGGTTGTAACTTACGATTAACAGTGAGTTCTTTACAACATAGTTATTGGATTTCAGAATAGGCAATCTGGAGATGAGGACACTATCGAAGAACGATGTGCAGCATAATTATATTTTAACCTTGGAAAACTGACACAGAAACATATGGGATGTTTTAGATAGGACTTGGATCACCTTGCATATGAGACATCAGTTTTTTATATGCATATCAACTTCAAGTAAATATGAGAGTATGTGAAGGATTATGGGAGGCGTAGGATGAGTAAGGAGTCAGAACAGTTGATTTGATTAACCAAAATAAAGAACCTCATAGATAAAGACTCTCGTGTGCCTATAGACACAATGGTGTTATAGATTAATATCACTGTCGGAACTTTACGCACAATTATTCGCGGGGGATTTAAGATGATATAGATGTGTCTCAAGTGTGCTTGAGCACATCAGAAAGAAAGATGTTGCAATGACAGCGGGAAATTAATAGAGTTGCTCAATTCAGATTGTGACTCTTCCGGACCTAAGAAGGTCAGATAAAACAAATACACCCAGAAACCTTTATTTTTGACAGCTAAGACCTAATCTACATGGATTAGGTTCCACTGGATAGACAGTTAACATAGAATCCGATGTTGAGCTTTAAATGAGTTCAGGAAAAGATTCCATCGGAAGAAGCCAGCATATTTCGAATAGGATCATTGGCATATCTACCAGAACGATACACCAGTCAACTCCATCTTTCTCCAAAACTATTTAACCAATATTGGCATAAAAACCGCCCCTCCCCCCTATAGTTCAGACTTTACTCTCTGTGATTTTTTGCTATTCTGTCACTAAAAAATGATATTGGACGCTGTCGTTATAGGCAATTGAAGAGATGGAGGTTATTGAAACACTTACACAAAGGAATTCTATAGAACTTCCAATTTTTGTTTGTGCCGTAACAAAATGCATTGTTGCCGAAGGCTATTGTTTTCAAGAGGACTAAAGTTTTATATGTCTACTAGCAATAAATTGCCCGTCAGAAAAATCAAGTGTTCGTCTTCGTTCTCGTCTATGATTAACTTTTAGAAGAGTTTTCAATCGGGTAGTTATTCTATAGAAGTTCAGGAGACGAAGAATAATCAGGGGTTAATGTTCTCTACACGTTGTTTACTGTATGAATTTGCTGTTGTTGACTATATAAATTTGTTGTTGACTATATAAATTTGTTGTTGACTATATAAATTTGCAGCCAAACGCAAAAAAACTATTCTCATGTTAACACGAAAAACTGTGCTGTAATGCTAGAAGATATAATTTTATGGGGCAATTCTGATTACTGATTGGTTGATACCAGAACGGGAATATATTGTATTCGTCTATTCTTTCTTATTTACAGCAATATAAATAGAATCTTCAAAATTATAGGGATGACTTTCCCATTACATATCAAAAATAATGCAATACCTTCAATGTTCATATAAAAGGAAAGTTTTTATCAGTACATATTAAATTCTGTTCACATATATATGTATATATATATATATATATATATATATATATATATATATATATATATATATGGTGATCCCCATTTAGGAGGTACGAAATTCGTCAAAGGGAAAATTATTCCCAATATGCATTTAGGCAAAAATGCACTTTCTATACAAGTAATTGAATTAATTCAAGAAAATATCGTTAAAAAACAAATAAACACACACACATACACACCCACACACACACACACATATATATATATGTGTGTGTGTGCCACACACACACACCCATATATATATATATATATATATATGTGTGTGTATGTGTGTGTTCGTGTGTGTGTGTATGGTTGTGTATGCATGTATTCGAATATGTAAAACAAAGAAAGTTACAGCATGTCAAATTTTAAAAAGGACGACATTTAGTTCATTTAGATCTGAATATTTTATCTTGTAAAAATAACTTTTTTTTAAATTGTGAACTGTTAAACGCAATTATGTGTGTAAAAAAATCAGAAATTAAAAAGGTGCTTATTTTTTTCCTACGAAAATGTAAGCATTTTTAACTAAAGTGATTTCTTTTATTTGATTAAGCATTCCCGTTATAAATTACATATATACATGTTATATGTATCCATAAAAACTAAGCAATTTTTTGTAAAATAAAATTTGAATAAATAAAAAGAGTTAATGGCGAATATTGTGTCAATTAGAAAAAATAAACAAAAGTCAATTGTAATTTATGATAAGAATAAGCATGTAAAAATATTTATAAAAAGGCAAAGAAAAATTTTCCAAAGAGGTTTATTTTTATATTGTTCCTTTTATAATTTCATTTATATTTTTTAAGTAATTAAAGTTTAAAAACAAATTTTCACACAAGTATGTTAAAATTGTGCATATAAAACACATGGACGCAGTTTAAGGTCTAGCTTATTTAAAGTCACATTCCGGCTAATTTAGATGCAAATCAATTTAATGTTATTTTTTGTCACCAGTTTTTGTAAACATGTTTTGTTCTGATACTATGTAATTCAAAATAATAGTTCATTTGTTTATGAATAGATATTTACTAGTTATATGCTATATATATATATATACATATATATATATATATATATATATATATATATATATATATATATACTTTGTTCTGCGCAAAGGATATGCTTGATTAATTATCACATGTAATTACTACGAGAGTGTCAGTTTATTCTGATTATAAGACAGTCTTGAAAATAACTGTTAGGTATAACGCTTCCTGTGCAATACGTGGACTCGCATTAAATTCCGCTTTACACGCAAAGAGAAATACAAGCTGCTGCTTTTTAGAGTTCCATGAAATAATAGGTTCAGTTTTCATAATCAAAAATATTCAGTTTTAGTTTTTCGAACTTTATCGTTTTCCTAATCTGAATCTTAAAATAATTCCAATTGTAGGTTATTTGAATATTTTTACTACTTAATGCTGGTCTTTAGCTCATTTTACATAACGAAGGGCTTGTTTAGCTCCTATTTAAACTTTCATTTTCTGCCTTGATAATTTTTGTGATATTTTTGTTATTGTTTAACATATGTCAGGTCTCGGAACCGTCATTAAGTATATAATGTTTCATATTATCGGTCGATATAGTTTATCGTCAATTATTTGAGATTATGTGTCTGTATTTTTATTGATGTCATTTTCGCCAGTTGTATAGTATGCCTGCATTCTTTCCTTTTAAACTTTACTACCAATAGTGTACCTTTATTGATTCATTTTAATAATTCTTTTTAATGAGTAAATTGTATGACCAGAAACCATGATATTTGGCCAAGATCGGTCACTGTGAATAATTTTTATTTAATTAGTTCCTAACAGCGGTTAACATTATGCCAATTTGATACGATAAAAATGTCATCAAACTATGCATCTAAAATCAGTAGTTTATTTTCGTTGTTGTGGCTATAAAAGAAGGAGTCCACTGGGCATTATATTAATTCTTGTAAAATCATAAATCACGAAATACTATATTCCAATTTTGACTGTTCTCTCTCAGACTGTAGAGTAATTGTTATGCCTCCATACGAAATTTTTTTATTTTTCATTATGAATTCCACTTTGTAGGGGTAATCGAAATTTCACAGTCCTTCGGGGCATTTAAATAAGCATTTTACCTCTATTTTATGGATGTTAAAGTTATATTGAAATGCTATTAAACATCAAATTCGAATGATGGTTAGTTTGGTAATCGGTTAAAACGGAGGAAAATATTCTATTCCTTGAATCTTAAAGTATCTTGTAGCAAAAAATCCAGCTTTATACTGTTCAACGTATGATGCTGTAGTCTTTATTTGTAAAGAATGTTTATCTTTTGCGATAAGCACCACCGAATAAGTATTATTTTCTGTTAAATCATCTATTTATCTTTTTAATGACTACTTTCCATTGTTCTGAGTTTATTGCTTCGTTAACGCCTTTAACATATTATCCCTGGCATAGCAATAGTCACTTTTATAAAATATAAAATTCTATTCTACTTCTTTTGTATAACGATCTGATAATTTTTTGACTTTAATATCATCATCATCTATGTCATCATTATTGTCATTATTTGGTTCAGGAATTTGAGGATATATTAATTCATTCTCTTCATATGATACATCTTCGTCTTTTAAAAAACACATATCTGTAAATGTATCATATCGGAATCAATTTATTTGTTTTTTATTTGTCTAAAATATAATAAGTAGGCCGTGATGTTTTTTTTTTATCGTACCCAAGGAATATACAGGGTGTTCCAAAAGTCTTGGGCACATTTCAAGTCTTCATATCTGCTTAATGTGACCAAGACTTTTGGAGCACCCTGTACTTCGACCTGTTTTGATATTTAGTTTGCTTTTCATATCTGGAAATGCGAAGCACGTGCAACCAAATACATGCATTTTGCTTAAATTTGGTTTTCTACCAAAGAAAATCTCATATGGAGTTTTAGATATTCCTTTGTAAAAGGGCCTATTATGTATATATGCAGCAGTAATTAGTGCATACGCCCATATATGTTTGTAAAGTATTGATTGAATGAGTAGGCATCTTACCATTTAAAAAGTTCCCGGCATGATCTTTCCGCAGTTCTGGTTTGGTATGGTTAATTAGCTGCTTATTTTTCTTGTTTTACACGATGGTCAATTAATAAAATCTATAAGTATTTATTAATGAATTCTGTACTGTTGTGAGAGCGGATACACTTTTCAGCGCCGAAGTGTGCATGTCAGCTAAGTATTTTAAGTTGCTAGCAAGATATCAGATATATGCTTTAAAGAATTAGACTATTATAAAATTGGAATAAATGTCTACAAAATTTAATGCATACAAGATTTTTCCCGCCCATCAGTTCCACTGAACCGTTCAAGTCAATATATCAGTGATAAATATTTCATGGCCTACTTGTCCGGCATCTTGTTTTTGTACTTTGTCATTTTACCTTGTGTAAAAAGTCGGAGTTTTTCAAGTCTTTGGAGGTTTGTTGTATTTTCATTCTGTCAATCACATTCGGCAACTTTTTGAAATCTCGAATATTGTAATGCCCATGGATTCTAAACCACGTTTGTAAATTACGGCAGGCGGTTTTTGATAGGCCTACACAGTTTAAATAATATAGTCTTCCATTTTAAATACTCTCGAATACAGTTCCATTCGGGTACACTAGTTTAGATTTCTTTGGGATAAAGTTTATATTTGCACCTCGTTCAGTGACGGCTGGAACAGAAAATGTATTTTATTTAAATTTCGGGATTAGAAAAGCTTTTTTCCCGAGAATAGAAACAAAATTCAACTTTATTATTCCTTAGCAAGATTTTAGCATTGCTTTTCTTCAAAACGGTATCGTTTACTAGATTGTCGTTGACTAGCTCTACAAAGTGACTCGGAAGGGGGGGGGTAAGTTGGAATCCAAATTGATAAAATCTTCAACATATTCAAAAATATTGCAAGGCACTATAAACTATTTTCCCCACTCTCTATCTGTGCCCTATTATATACTCACGTTTTATGAACAAAGCATCTTTTCTAAAACTGCCCCCATATGGAACACTCATATATTGGCTTGCTTCCCGACAGTTTAAAATAGGATAGAGTTACAGTTCCAGTGTAAATACGTTCTAGATAAGCTACCCTGCTTAAATAATCCAAATTCTACCCAATCTAATTCATTAACAATTATCAAACTTCCACCTAAAATTCAGTAACCCGTATCGCCACCCGATACTTAATAAGTGGCGATCTTTTTGTAAGAAAAGTATATACATGCCTATATATAGTAGAAAACTATGAATTACCAACGTTATTTGGTATAAAGGGATTTTAATTACAACTTTCAAAATATCCCAACCCATGTTATTCTGAAATAACTTTTCAAAAATAATTAATCAAGTTAATTATTGAGGCATATATCATGTTAAATATTTTAAGATAACGATTAATAATCGATAATAATATGATCATTCAAAATACAGTTGTTACATTGTCCGTCCTTTTCTCATATCCTGTTCATGTCTACTCTTACTTTTTTCAGATGATGCTTGCTCACGAAAGCATCACGTAACAGAATAAAAGTGATCATCCAAAATGAGGTATCTGCGACGGTTTTCCACAGGTGAGGTTTAATATCGGAATATGGTTCACAGAAGGAAAACAATCTATCCACGGATTAAATGAAGTGTTTAATTAGAATTCGCAATATAAATTAAAGAGTTCGAAAATATGTATTTTTATTAGGATCGGAATTTTATTCACAGAACATTGTGAGATAGTATCTAAAATGGGAACAATAGTTCGAATAATTCCAATAATATAAGACACATTTTAATAATTTTTTCTAAAAACTAATCGAATTCTTTTTCTGAGCGAATTATTTTTGCCAGATGAGATTCTGAACACATATATAATGCGTTGTAACAGGAGAATCGTTTAAAATAAACTACTGTCACTATCCTAAAAATAAAACATTATTTTATGACTGTTCTATTATCAATCAAAATACTAAAAGCTAGTACAGAAGTGGAGTGTGTAGGGTTCAAACGTGTCAGATGGTAGAGGGATTTATGGGATTTACATTGAAACCTCTCCGATTCTTTTAGCCTGTGATCTTTAAATGAAGAATGAGGCTATATTTTGCTCTCACCTCCGAGGGTAGCGTACATACATGGGCAGGTATGGGATACAGGTTATTAGTCTATCTACATGTGTATCTCACGCATACAAAAAATAATGTTCCATCCACAATTTATTTAACTCAAACTGATGAAAAATAAACAATTGCACCGAGGTAATTGTTTATGCACGGACGAAAAACAAGCAGGGTTCGATCACAAGACACGGGGATACTTGCTTTATGCACTCTTCCTAAGTGATAGCTCCACATCTTCATCTACTTTCGATTGCACGTTCTTCCAATGGTGTTCACTATAAAATAACGCATCTCTTCTATTTTCATTTTTCATCGTTAATCGACCTTTACATATTTTCTAATACGTCATTTTAAAACGATATGCGCATGCAGTTCGATTGTCCCGGTTTCATCCTATGTATTCCAAAACGATAACTCGTATATTGTAAACAATGTTACAGCTAAACACTCTCAAGAATCAATCTCGATCCCCCTCTCAACTCCCCTCTTCAATAACTATCGACCCACTAACAACCCCATCCAGATACAATATACTTGTTCAATGAAACGGAAGTACGATTATTCAAGACAAAAATAGATTTACACCATCTTCTGCTTTATGAGAAGAGGAACGCCACTGCCGCGTTGTGTGTATTACCTATTTTCCTGTGAATCCTATCCATCCGCGTAATGTTCCTGTCGACCTTCTTTATTTTGGCTGACAGAAATCGAATCAAGCCAAGCATTTACATGCACTTTCATAAAACTCTTTCACCTGGATGCATGTCCTCTGCGCATTGATAATAACGACCGGGTCCCGCTTCACGCCCGCCTGAGCAGGCGCAGTTCAAATTTGATATACGCTGAATGCCTGCAGTCGAAACCACGCATAAACTATGAGGTAATTCACGCTAGGTTTGACTCCTGTCATGACAGATGATCATTTTGCAGCATAGCCGTCTCAAATGATCCACTCATTAATGAACATAATCCCGGGATGAATAATTGTGCGCAATACTATAATGCCAATTCATACGTAGCCTCAACTTAAATTAAACATTTATCGATCAAACATAAATATTTTACAGTAGCTATAAAATTATTATATGCATTTCTTTATTTTACATGGAAATTAAAACTTATGAATGTTTGAAGATAATCTATGATTAGTGAAAGATAGACCGTTAAACAAGAGTGTAATGATCGGTAGAGGTTGCGATTACGGGGATTGTTCATTAAGTATGATTTAGAAGCTACGTTGAGCAGAATAGAAAACGAATATGATGTAGTCATCTGGAAAGCAGTCCTGCGGTATTGAGATTGACAAGGGGGCATTTCTAGGAAAGAATGATAATTTATGGAATTGTATTTAAATTTAAGCAAAGATTTATTAGCCTTATTTCTTGATATTAATTGTAGCTTAACGATTATTTATTGCGAATACTTTTTTGGGCAGAACTATGAATTAGAGATCATGTGTCTCAGAAACAATCGCAGAGTAGATACTGTCTCGCAAAGAGTATATTTCTACAATGGTGAAATATTTGTGACATAGTGTAATATAATATTTTTCTATGCATCATGATCGTCGCCGTTAGCAATAATAGAATACAAAAAACAATGCGTACATAAGAGTTACAATAAAAAAATTCAAAGGAATAATAAATATAAAGTTAAATATAAAGCACACATTAGGTGAGTGGATATGTGTCAGTTTCTTATTTTATTGATTTCGAAGGGACTGGGCCGAATTTTATATAATTTCATACATATGCTTTTTATATGTCTGACAGTGTTCTTAGATAAGATTTGCATCGGAATGGGACGGATAAGTATCTAAGTTCGATAATAGAAATGATGCAATTAAAAAGGGAAGCGTCCGATTTTAACAAAAGTTTACAATGATAAATCCTACTATCACAAGTGCATTGCAAAAGTTTAATCACTACACAATGAAAAATATCCGCCGTATACAAACAAAAGCATGTTCTTTGAAAGGACAGGGGTGTGCTCGAAATGACTGGTTCTCCTTAGAGTACAATATATGTACGGCTATATTACATTTTTTTCTATTTTTAATACAATATGTAGGGGGAATGAATTCCAATTTGTAATCCTCGATTAAGACGTATCATAATATAAGAAATACGTAAGTTTCACTGAGTCACTATATATATATATATATATATATATATATATATATATATATATAAGCTTGCGCATGCCTTTAAGTAAGAGTTATTAAGTTATTTTTTTCTTCAAGACAGTCTACTACAGTATATATCAATTACATATCTTGAAAGATGTTACGCGACCGACCAACTCAAACTGTCGAGCATAAGAATTAAAACCAACATATAAAGACACAGTTAGTTGTATGTAATCATGAGAAATATTTTACAACTTAACATATAATATATGATAATTTGAAGGAAATTGTCATATAGACTGTTTAGTGGAAGCAACACAGTGAAGAGAATAAGTATACAATATTAAAGGTGTTGTCATAATCATCTGAAGTAACAAAAGAATTCATAAAAAAAAGAATTCAGCTTTATTTTTTAAATAGTTCAGAGAGGACACAAATTTAACGTTAAGTGCTATGATTTCCCAAATGAATTATCATCCAATTCGATTATACATCCAGTTCGAGTGTAATTATTAATAAAATGATAGTAGTAGTATTAGAGTAGTATTGTGAGAATTTTAAATTGGTTGACTTACTGATGGTAGGTCGGTGGGGAAGGAAGGAGTGCTGGTAGCTGTGACCAACACGGTCGGTGGTCCTTTAAGCAAAGAAACGGGGTGGAAATTAAATAAACCTTCCAGTCACGCGTGAAACGAGCTGGAGAGAGTTTGGGTATATAAAATGAGAGGCCGCTCTATAGTTGTTGTTGTTGCTGTCTTTCAAACTACACATCGACCATCGTTACTCATCTGTTACTTTTAAAAGGAAAGACTGCTTGTAAGCAACGTCGACATTTCGTTGCAAGACCTCAAACGGCTTTCTTTCACTCCCCCTACTCGTCGGTAAGCTAATTACGACGACAGTAGTAGTAGTAGTAGTAGTAAGAAGAAGAAGAAGAAGAAGAAGAAGAAGAGTAAAAATAGTAGTAGTAGTGGTTTTATTCACTAGGGTTTTCACACGAATAATAATCTGATTTCAAACTGAGTGGCAAACATTTGACCATATACCTAGATCTCGCTGCCCTCTCTGATATGGACTGTAAACCATTCTCCGATATCGCAACAGGCTTTTACTAAATATTACTTATTGTTTTACTCTTAAATTTAACTAGTAACATGCAATTCCATTGATTAAGTTTTATACGCACCTTTTTGTTAGAGATTTATATCGGGCTCTCCGTCAACGAGACTTTTCTGTAGTACTCTAATATGCTGGTGGCTATGATGCTTTCTGGTAGTTAAAGAAGTTTTATATGTAGGATTCAACATAATTTTAATTACTTTGCATTTGGGTAATGTTCGTCTGGATACTTGGTTATTCTTCTGTGTTAATTTACGTTAGTTTGGTCGGACCAGCCTGTTGACTTGCGTTGGTTTCCTTGTTCTCATATTTAAAAAAAATATATATATATTTCTCTTGTTTTCATCAGTGTTTTGGTTTATATAATCTCGATTTACCTGCGATTCTAATTTCGACGATTCTCTGATGAGTTCGGTAAACGTTGGAAATAATCACAAATAGCTAAACTAGACGTTAACAATTGCTTTCTTGCTGGCAACGACAATTTTTGCTAGTAATCCTAACTAAGATATTCAGCTCAATATTCTCATAATGTTTAGTATTTTCAACAGTTTCCCATGATATTAGACATTACATCTATTTTTATTTCTTTTTTTTATTTTAGATGGGGCACTAGTTTTTGATATTTCTGGAGGGTTCTGTGCTATTAATCTCGTATAATGTTTTTTTATAATGTTTGGCAAATTTGTATTTCGACTTACCTTTTAGGGGGATTGTGTTTGTTGTTTATACGGGTTGTTTTCTTAACTCATTGGGTGTTTTATTAAATATTTCGCGTGCTGTCTCTAATACCGAATATTGTATAATCTCAACTTTCCTTTAGATATCAATTGCTCTCAGTCAGTCTGACTTGAACTCGTACACATATAAGTAATTGTATGATGGAACTGTCATTCTGCTGCTATATTCGCATTCTTTGATTAGTGTTTTAGTTCCTGCTAAATGTTGAGGGTGCAGAAATGTACAATTTGGCCTCTCATAATTTCTTTCCTTTCTACTTAAAACAATGCTCTAAAACACTATAGTCAATCTGTCTATTTTAGTTTTTTATACTTAGAGGATCTGGATCTTTCGTTTTCCAATAAAATCGTATGCTGGAGTCATTTTTTCCAAGTGGGTGTATAACATTATATATTTAACTCTCTACCTCACGAAGACGAGCCTGATTTGCATTATTTACGACCAGTTTTCTACATTTGCGTATTAGGTGATTTACTACATCAGCACGTTTTTCATCAGTTTCGATATTTGATGTAATCCACGGTTTAATATGTCTTGATATAATTCCTTCTGATCGCGTATTTTTTTTTGTGCCTTAATCGGGATTTTTTTGCTCTTGAAAACCGTTGTTTCTATTTTCATATTCTGTTGCTCTTCTTCTAATTTCTTTTTTCATTATTAGTAATCCTGTTTATTATTATCATTATTAATTTTATAATTATTATTATTATTATTATTATTATTATTATTATTATTATTATTATTATTATTAACAACAACAACAACAATAATAATATTATAGATCATTGATGGATTACCAATTCCTTTCATCTGTCAACTGCATCAACAAATTACGTTAATCTCATTATACTTAGCAACCAAATCATGTTGACACAATGATTTCTATCGATCACTAAACTAAAGCTTCCATAAGACGGACACATAATTCAAATAGATAATCACTTAGAAATACCAAGTGTTGTAAGTAAACAGTCCATTAAAATGTATGAATAAAATATTGGGATGTAACTAACGTCAGCTTTAAGTCCCCTTACGGGACGGTCCGTCCAATGTCTCTGTTCCGTAAGGATATTCGGCTTTTTTTCTCTTTTTTATATTTCCCCGTCTTTTCACGTCCACATAAATTATTAACACGTACAGCAGTAATGATGATACAAATCTATACAGTGGTAATATCTTAGAGTGTTTCAGAAGTTTATCTGTTTCTATTTTTCATAGCAATATATATATATATATATATATATATATATATATATATATATATATATATATATACATAAATAAATATATGTATATATATACATGTGTGTGTGGGTGTGTTTGTGTGTGAAATAAGGATTACATATGTAAATGCATAGGCTTGGAAGGGTTCAAATAGAGCAGTGTTTATATAAACACATTTATTCGCGTAATTAATGATTTCGATGATATACATCTGTGTCAATGAATCTGTGTTTTCTCTCTTTTTCCTGGTCCGTAATTCTGAAAGCGAGAACGTTAGTGCGTAGGTCTGATAACAGTAGGATTTTCAAAAAAAACAGTATTCTTCAGGGTTTCACGTTTGCCACGCAAATTGAAGTAAAGAAATATTACCTGCGTTGAAATCGATGCGGAGATTTTGATTAAGAATTACGCATAAAAAGGAATACATTTGGAAGGGTAAAAACGTTTTTTTTAATACTAAGAAATTGATTTGTCCAATACAGATATTTCAATGATATTATTCTTATGTCAGTATTTAATATTTGACAAGTAAGAACATAATAACAGGTAAATAAATACGTATTAACGAAAAGATATGAAAAAGGTAAATTAAGTAATATCTTTGCTCAGCTCCTGGGCGTTTTTGAAGACCATACTCTTCAGGGGTCCGTCTCTGACCGACTTCTTCAACCGCTCCCGTTCTCCGAACGTGGCCTCATAAATGGCAGTCAAGTCATGGAATATTTCATTATTTCAGGCAGTGGGGGTGCATCACCAACACCCCCTCGTAAGCTTTTGTTCGTAAAAACTGCTAATATTTCTTTCGTTAAGGATCGATCATTAATGGACCGGTGACCTGTCTATCCCGAACGAACTGTTATTGTTCAAGTGTTGTTTGAGGAGGTCCGAAATGAAATATATCGAAAATAGTTTCGATCGTTTCTTCCCGAAAACTTCTTAATTGGTATTGGTGACGTTCATAGGTATGTTTCGGTTCTTACACGGTATATACTGTATCACTGACTATCTTACTAATAGCACCCACATCCCAGACTACGATGGGTTTTTTTCGTAATTTTTGAAGAAAATTCTCTCGCTTGGCATGAAACGTTTACTAGGTATGCACTTGTGGCCATGACTGTTTGGTAAGAGTTTGTAAAAAATGGACCCATATTCCATACAAACATAGTTTCTGTCGGTGAGGCCGCTGTTGCGGTGTTAGGATGGTGTGTAATCCTATAGAAGCGTAGGAATTTATTGGAGGCCTTCAACTGTTGAAGTACATTAAGCCCTCTTCATTGTTCTTTTGAGAGTGTCCACAAAGGGTTCCGTAAGCCCATTCAAGCTAAAGTGCTATTGGGGAGTGGTTATGTGTTTAATTTAGAATATGTGGCAAAAACTTTGTTTAACTCTGCAGACGTGAAATAATCCCCGTCGTCGCTCTACTACACCGAAACGAGTAAACAGTTCATGAAGAAAGTTTATTGTTTTGCAAATTGTCGGTTCTTTGCACCTTAATACGTCAGGCCACTTGGTATAGATATTGATTACGATGAAGCAATAATGGACGTCGAGCAGACCTGCAAAGTGTATATGAATTCTAGACCACAGCTAGACAATATCTAGCCAGGATTTGAATATAATCCCTGGTGTGTTTGCGGCGAAGGCGCAATCTCTGCAAGAGTCTATTCTCCCCATGACGTATTTGTTCATGTTAGTCCAGTAGACGTAGTTTCTCGTCAAACTGTTCATTCTCCCCCCCCCCCGTAGCTATTTGTGAAAATCCGGTAGAAATCGTTTCTGGCGACTTTTTGGAATCACCATTGTTTAAACATCGAGTAAGATCTCGTCGGAAAATGATAATACTTTAAGAATATTGACGTCCTTCATGGCTATCTTGTTGTGATGTCGCAAAATAAATTATAATTATCTGGGGTTCTTTCAGGCAGGTATACCGATAGCTCTCTAATTGTGTTGCTTAGCATTGACTTTATTTCGCAGTGAGTACGAAGAGCAGCAATGATGGACTCTTCGAAAGATCCCTTTTCCATATGTATCAATCTAAGTAGTGACTATTATACAACTGTAAAACGATAATTTTTCAAGATTGTACCCTATGTCAGCAGTCTATTGGCAGTGCATGTCGGTAAGCCTTTTTTGGATACAAAAATTGTAAGCAAAGTCTTATGGTAAATTCTCAACGTAAAATCTCTGCTATGTAACTATCTATGAAATTTCGTCACGCCGAATATTATATATACTGCTCACTTTGCGATCTATGAGTATTGTCTCTCGGCTGGTAGTAGCATTCTGGGTGTATGGATGATTTGTATTTTAGGTACCGTCGGGCATTATATGAATTATATAAGCTCTAACACAATATGAGCTCAGGTCACTCGCTACTATCTATTGCACCCTTATAGCATAGTGACTAAGAAAAAGATTCGCTGTTAAAGTATCCTTTATTTCCTCAAACGCCGGTTTACATCCAGGCGTCTAACCTCAGGGGTTTGTCCAGTGGGGCGCGCAAGTCATTCATGCTCTTTATGAAAACTAGGTAGTTGTAATTAGCCAGTCCCAGAAAACTTTGGAGGCTTGCACATTATCGGGAGCAGGTATGTTCTTTTGCCCTATCAGAGTTTGGGTTTCTACTATTTTTATCGATTATATGACCGAGGTATTTTATCTCATTCATGAATGAGTCATACTTTTTTTTCGCTTTAAAACCGAAGATTTGAGTTCTTTTAAAAGACTCATGTATGTGTTTGTGATGCTCAGCTATAGATTTACTGGCAATGACGACCTCAGTAAAGTAAGCGCAAGTGTAGTTGAGGTTGCCCGCTAACCTAAAACTTCGCAGGTGCAACCTTGACCCAAAAAGCTTACCTTTCAAAGTTGTAGAATCTCTTGTACATATTGATCCAGGGGAGTTTATAACATTCCTCTTCGACGGGGATTTGTAAGTGTGCCTCACTTAAATCAACCGTAAAAATATTTTATCCCCGTTTTGTTTGTTAAGTACCTCCTCTGCTGTGGGGAGAGGATAGTGGTAATGTTTGAGAGCTGTATTCAGACTTGTGGAGGAATCTGCACATTTACGAATCTGATTACTCTTTTGGATCACATATATGGTAAAGGCTGCCCAATCACTGGTGCTCATTTTCGATATTATTCCGGCATTTTGTAGCCAATCCAGTTCCTTACCGATTTCCCAGTTGCCGCAAATGGGACGTCTCGTTTCTTCTTGAAAACAGGTAAAGCTTTTTCCTCAATCTGAATCTTGCTATAGCTTTGATACATCTTCCGAGACCTGAAGTAAAACTTCTGGAATTGTTTTCCTTTCACTCTTTTAAAAAGCGTTGTACCGCCATAGACGAGTCTTACAACTTATGGCCGAATTTGTTTATAGGTTGGTCCCACAATTAAAATCGCTCCATCCAATCTGTTCAAGATATGTTTTCAGATGCCTCATGAACAACAACTTTCATTTTTTGTTAGCATAATTTAACGTCACATGGAGTGTCAGCTCTTCCTAAAATTTTACTTTGTCGCCTTTTACTGCTCGGAATGACTTATTTGTGTTACGCATGGATGGTTTCCCTAACGTTTTATATGTCGTAGGTTTATAATGGAGAGGTCTGAACTAGAGTCCAACTGTAACGCCACTATCTTATTAAGAATGTGTACAGTGACGTATTCCATCTGGTTCTTCTGTTTCCTTGACGAATCTTCTTTGTCGGACTGTTTTGTTTTTGTTCCTATGGCAATGCGTTGCTTTGTGGCCTTTTCTGCCAAACTCATTGAATATTTTGTTTTTATAAAAACATTTAACGGACAAATGATGTCGGCCGAAACGCTCGCACGTTCTTGTGGGCTAATCAGGTTTGGAGATTGTATGGCCAATCTTTGGTTGTGTCGTGTCTTACTTCTCGTTGGTTTGTTTTCTATCCATAGGATTATTTATTGGTTTGAAACTATTCCTTCGCACGTATGACACGCCTTATTCCTCGATGTTTCTGAATCGTTATTAACACTTGCTACACGTTGGCAATCCTTGGCCGATTTCAGGGTAGTGAGCCCTTTTTCACTTTCGATTCAAGATAAGACTCGTCGTCTTATGTTTGCGTGTTGTGCTGAGAAAAGCCCCTGTGCAAAAATCCAACATTAGAAACCGTCCGCTGAAAATCCGTACAGTGTTTGTTAACAATAGACGCTCAGTTGAGATTATCTTCGTCGACGCGTTTTGCCAGGTTGAAGCAGTTCCATAACCTGATAAAAAGAACTGCATTGCGGCTGAATAGTTTAGACAAAAGCTCGACCATCTTGGAGAATTTCAGCTCGCTCATCTTGGTGGGTAACTTATAGTAAACCAACTTACCGTATTCTCTGGTCCCTAGAATCCATAGAAGTAGGTAGGATTTTATTGCATTGCTCCGCTCTTGACAACCAACACAGAATAAGTTCTCGTAGCTTCTATAGAAAAGCGACATACATTATATCTGCCGGGTATTTAGTTAAACGTATCCATCGAATTCTATAGGGTATTTTGGAAAAATACGGTGCTGTCATCACTGTGTTTTGCTTTATACAATACTTTTAAAAAACAAATGTCCCGTGTCTGTTCTCGTCTTCTTCCTCTCGTTGTAGTGACGATTTTTTTTGTTTTGTGCCTTCTCTTTCTTTTCTAACATATGTTGCCTATGTACTTGTTTTTTTGCATTTTGCTGGTAATCCATTTGAGCCTTTAGTAACTGTATAATTATAATTCATACATCTTCCGTATTGGATATGTTTCCTTAGCGAGCGAAATTTATTTTTTTCTTTTTGAAACTGTGAAACGAAAAATCTCGAAGGAGAAAACCAAATGGCTTATCTGTTTTGTTTCTGTGTGTAAAGGCTGTATGGTCTCACTTGGGATCTCCGTATAAAAAAATGTAAACGTCTATTACACTGGGGGATTTTTTTTCAAAAATTTCCTGCAACAAAAATTGCGTCCAAGCTTTTTTTCCAGGAAGATGAAAAATAATATCTGCAAACAAAAAAGAGGGAAAATGCTTATTTTGCAAGCAAAAAATCAAACAGTAATAAGAAGGCATGTTACAAATTGCATGCTGCATATCACTTCCAAAATTCACAAAATTAAGCGTATTGTTTTATCTGATCCCTTTTTGTCTTTTTTTCCAGGAAAACATTATTTTACCACAACAATACATAAACAAAATATTACCACAAGTCGTCTGGTTTACAGTTTTTCACTTTTTTTGTAATAAGACAAAAAGTGTTGTCTTTTCTGGTATTTAAGTCACAGTTTACATGCATTATTTATATTTTCTTTCAGGGTCCTAAGCTATTTATCATAGTCACTGACAAGGTATTTTCGGGTAGGATAGAATGATTTCGGCGCCAGAAAGTTTTTTGTGTTTCTCGTGTAAGTTCTAATGCTTGTTTGCCGGTATTGTGATGTTAGTATTTTAATAATTGTCGGAAAACACAGTAATAGTTAAATAAATATACATTAATGTAAATATATGAAAGCAGTTATTTGAACAATATCTTAACTCGAATACTGAACTAGTTGTTGACGAGCATACTCCCCGGGTGTCCGTCTCTGACTGATTTCTCAACCGGATTTCGCCCAAGGGATGTGACGGCATGAACAGAAGTGACCTTATGGAATATTTTATTATTTTAGGCAGTAGTGGTGCGTCCCCACCAGATATACATTATTGTCAAGGAAAGTTATTTTACGTATTTATTAAGCAAGAGAAACAGAAAATCTTTCCAAAAGTGAGATCAGCATCATTCAGAACATCAGCATAATTGATGGAAGTCATATAGATATTTTTAATTTATTTTACTCAGACAGACATTTCCGTTTTAAATCTTGCGTTTTTGCACTTTATCTAGACAATTTCGTTTAAACCTTATCAGTAGTTAGCCATCATACTTTTTCCCACCGCCCTTAGTAGCGTTTCTTTCATAAAATTTTGATCTTGGTGGACCTTCCTCCTTTTATGTAACTTAAAGGCCCTGCTTTTCACGCAATTCATCAATATGGTTATATAAAAATGAGACTTCATGCTCATGTTGCATCTGAGATCACGAAAAGCATTCTATTAAGGAGTTCATAGTAGTTCTTCCGTTTCAAATAGAGTTCTGAACGACTGCAAACAGGGATTAGCATGCCGACCTTTCTTAAGCTCTTATCTCAACAAATAACTTATAATCACGACTTAGTGTTTTGAACTGTGATCATAAAAACCCATTCTCTTATCTCACAAATGATAACACTAGGGAAACTGCTATGATGTGTGGGAAACATTCACCCTTGCTTTCCAGTACTATTTTTCTTTTTTCTTCGGTGTATCATCTTCGAAATCCTGCCGCTAACGCATTTATTCTATATGCGACACATTAGGAACAAGTTTGTCAACTACAGTTCTACTTCGATTTTAAGCATTCACTTAATAAAAGAAGTTTAGCACATAAGTTTCCTCTCGTCATTTAGTCATTTATTTAGTTATAAGGTATATTTCTTATGGTCTATTAGTTTTATAGTATCCTCAGATTAAAACTCATATATCTTTGTGAATTATTCTTTTTTATTTACATGGAAGTCCCAACTTATCAAGGTCCGGAGGCTACTCGAGTATAATAGTTATTGCATGTACAGTAATCAATAGGATAATATCGCAGTAATCGTTAGTAATGGAGATTTTATACATTGGATTATTAAGGGGCGATTTATCAGGAAGTTATTGCACTTGAAGGCATCAAATTTGTAGTATGTTGGGAAACAGGCAAACGGAAGAGTGTTCCACAGTCGGCCGTTCTAAGAAAGAAGCTTTGTTCATGGAATCCACGTATTCGTTTTATATATTGGTATCTGGGGTAACAATACTAGATGATGCACTACTCTTAGTATGGTCTAATATATATCTGAGTCAGAAATTTGCGGATTCAACTACTATGATACATTTAAAATTTAGTCCGGCTTACTAGAAGGATTAGTATCATTATGTAAGGTTTTCCTGGCGTACCATGTGTCAGGACCTAGTTTGTAATTCAAAAAATAATGATTACAAAGATATATGCGTATGTCCAAGTTATTGTAACAAATGCAACACACGCACACGTAAATATGTGCGTGTGTGTCTGTGTATATGCATGCGCGATTGAATGGACATCATTTTCCTGAAATGTTCAGATAAAGATATATACAATAATCACACTATTTCCAAAGATATGACACAAAGCACGTAAACGTATAAGTATACCGTAAATATTATTTGGCTTGTTAATGCTCTTCAGATTACAGCTTCAAATAAATGTTTTATCTTCACATGTCGTTAATAGGATTACAGAACGAAACGAATTTGATATTTTGAAATATTTCTCCATTCAAAATCATATATGATATATAGCTTGAATTTCTCTGACAGCTTAAAGCAGTTTATGCATCGTATAACGTATTCTAAAGACTACAACATGCAATGCAAAGTAACAACTATCAAAAACCCAATAAATAAAAAAGTAGACTAGAAACTACCAGCACACGAAAAAAACATTCATAATGGATTATGCTAAATTAGTATACAAAGAATATGACAAATGTCTAAAAATAGACGACTATTAAATGGATACATACACATCCATAGATACTTATATATATATATATATATATATATATATATATATATATATATATATATGTGTGTGTGTGTGTGTGTGTGTGTGTGATTCATTCATGATGACAGATAAATGAGAGATTACTATCCTTATAAATGGAAATATTGAGAGAAAAGTTCATTAGTAGAAATGTAAGTTGTCTCTCTTAAAAAAACGACCATTTTTAAAGGTTGTTGCTGGGGAAATCATCAATATGCTTATTTATTATTCATAATGTCTAATTCGCTCAATAAAATATGAATCTATTGACGAACTAATGAATCTAGACGTTTTGTTTTTATCAGCAATTTAGATATAACGGGATTGCAAGATCGTACTCCTGACACTTGAAGGGTTGAAATTTATGGGCAGGTGAATTACTTAAGGTGGCATACAATGAGATACACAAAACGTCAAATACAGAAAAGAGGGGTATTTTAATCCCTAAAAAGTATTTTTAACAGCAGTTAGTGCAATTATATGGATTTAAAACAAAGAGGCTACGTTTAATATTTGAAGTCCTGTTTTTTATGATGAATCTCTTTATCATTTAAAAGCGTGTATTCTCCCGCTGTGGGTTTAATAAATTAAAGCAAATCGAGTTCCATTCTATTATGTAAATAATAACATTTCACGCTGAAGATATGTGGAGTCAAGGAAAAAGCAATCTATGAACATGTGTAATCGGTTTTAGAAGGTAGCATGATTTGTAAGTCGGTATACTATTTAGTACAGTATATTGAAGAAACATTTTGATTAGTAGTTTTCGTTTATATTGATATTTTCCTAAATGTAAAAATAAAATAAAGGATACGTCGCTCATTTCGTAATGTTGTATATATATATATATATATATATATATATATATATATATATATATATGTATATATATATATATATATAGGAAAGGGTAAAAGATTAATTATTGTGAAATGATCAAACAAGTATTCAGAGGATGAAGCACATCAGATCATGTTTATATGTACGCTCGTTTCGGAAATAATATAAAACCATCGAATGAATAAAAGAACACCATTTTTGAAACGACCATACACATAAATATCACTTTTTTATGGTTCCCTCTATTAAGCCCTGATATATAATTTCACAATGATTAAAATTTCGCCTTTGCTATTTATAAAGCTTTAGCTAATAACACACATAGAGCTTATCATAGCTGCAATACTCCGAGCCCAGTACTTTTAAATTAATTCTACTGAGACTTTGTTTATTTTGACCCTATCTATAGTATAGATATGTATGTATATATATATATATATATATATATATATATATATATATATATATATATATATATATATTCCTATCGTAATTGAAAGATGGCAATGCGACGATAGAAATGTAAAATCTAAAAGAAAGCATAAAATGCTAGACGGTTCGCATGTTTCAACATTATATTTAAAATCATGTACGTTTCAATATAATTATGATGTTAACTGTTTTAAATGAGCATTGTTTACTTTTAGTTTTAACAAGGAAGTGAACACGATCCATACATTGTTGGCTAACCTTTTTTGTGATTAGAGTATTTATAAATTATTTCCTGATTATAGTATTTATAAATCATTTCGTAAGTTGTTTCGATTTCAGATAATATCGTGTCATTGAGAGAGACTACCTAACCATTCGTAACCAATTCTCGACTGCTTTTTTTATGCAACTTACACATGACACACCGGAGACTTATTGGTCAGTACTGAAAGGGAGATGACTTATCACCTGAATTTTTACATACAGGACATACTGATGAGGTTTTCCAGGGTTTGGAAAGCACTTCTTTTTAAGGAAACACTTAAACAGTTTCATAAGTATGGGAGCAAGTTCTGGTTTAAGATTTTTAGCACTATAATTGGGATGACGTCAGGGCCAGTTGCTTTTTTTTTTTTTTTTTACAAAGGCATCACCACATTATCAAGGCCCAGAGGCCACTCAAGGATAAGGGTTAAAGAGTGTACAGTAGAAATTGGTCCATATAGTAATCATTAGTAATGAAAATTTGGTAAATTTAATAACTTATATGGAAAGGCTCATCAAGAACTTATTTACTTTATACTTGAACACAACCATATTGTAGTCAGCCGGAAAGCAGGAAAACGGAAGACAATTCCACAGGCGTGCAGTTCTAAGAAAGAAGCTTTGTTCATAGAATCTACGTTTAGGTTTAGGCACAGATAAAGAGTGGGGGAAAGTATTGATAGTGTTTACAGCTAGACGAGTGTTTCTTGTGAAAGTTTGGCGAGGGGGGACCATAGATTGAAGCTCAGTTGAACACTTTCCATGAAAATAACGATACATCAGAGACAAACTCGCAACATCTCTTCTGTGAGATAGAGGTTGCAAGGAGGAGAAAAGGACATCTCCTACGAGGCTACGAAGTCTATTTTGAACACTATCAAGGCAGGACAAGTCCTTTCTAGCAGCTCCTGCCCAGATGTGGCAGCAGTATTCCATCCTTGGACGTACCTGGCTCTTATATAGATAGAGAATAGCATCAGCAGTGAGATATCTACCGGATCGATAGAAAGATCCCACCATTTTTCCAGCGGCCTTGGCAACAGATTTGATATACGTGTTCCATTTAAGATCAGGAGTAATTGTCAAGCCCAGAAGCTTGTCAAAACTTGAGGCCTCCTGAAGACGAGAGCCATTTATTTTAATTGATGACAAATATGGATTAGAATGTTGATGATGTAAAGAGAGAAGCTTGGTTTTAGATGCATTAAAATTAACCAGCCACTCCTTCCCCCATTGTACTACGTGCTCAAGATCAGAGGAGAGAGAATTGGAGAGAACTTGGTCGTTTACTGTCTTAGATGTGGTACACTAAATGGTAGTGTCGTCAGCATAAGTGTCTACAAATGATCGAAGGATATGATTTGGAAGATCATTAATGTAGATCAGGAAAAGAGTTGGGCCCAGGATGGATCCCTGAGGGACACCGGCATTAATACTGTGAGCTTCTGATTTTTGCCCCTCAACTACTACTCTTATGAACCTATCAGAAAGAAATGATTTAATAATTGAGAAGACTTTTCCAGCTATACCATAGCTAGCGATCTTATGAAGTAAACCTTTATGCCATACCCTATCAAAGGATTTAGATATGTCAAGAGCAATTGCCCTAGAAAGATTGCCACCGTCGAGAGATTTGCTAATCCTATGGTATATAACTGTAAGGACATCTGCGGTGGATCTAGCAGAACGGAAACCATATTGAGTGTCACTAAGAATGTTATTTTTGTTGAGATGTTTGATTACTTCTGTATTTAACACAGATTCTAGCAACTTACTCATGACGCACAGGAGACTTATTGGCCCGTACTGAGAGGGGGATGAGCGATCACCTGAATTCTTAAATACAGGGCATACTGATGAGATTTTCCAGGGAGATGGGAAACTATTCTCCTTAAGACAACGTTTAAACAGTTTTGTAAGTATGGGCGCTAGTTCAGGTTGAAGTTTTTTGAGTACTATAATTGGAATACCATCAGGGCCAGTTGCTTTACTCGAATCAAGGTTTTTGATTAGCTTGGCAACATCACGTAGAGATATACGTATATCACATAGAGTGTTTTCTGATACAGGAGGAAATATTGGGGGTTGGCGTTCTTGGTCGCAAAGGGTGGAATCAGCTGCAAAGTTCTTGACAGAGTGTTTGGCTTTGTCTGATGCTGACGAGATTACCTCAGGTCCATTGATAATAGTTGGGATGGAGCACACGCTTCTGTTCAGGATTCTGTTTGCTATTTGCCAAAACTGGTGGGAACCAAGCCGCTGCTCAGCTACTTTGGACTTAACAGATTGAGCATACAACTCTCTTGCGTTCCTTATTACTTTCTTACAATGGTTGCTGGCAGTCCTGAAAACGGCTTTACTGGAATCAAGGTTCTTGATAAGCTTGGCGTCCTCATGAACAGATATGTGTATGTTACCTAGCGGGTTCTGTCTTATAGGAGGAAATATGGAGAGTTGATGACCTTCGTCGCATAGGGTAGAATTAGCAACAATGTTCTTGGCAAATAGTTTGCCCTTGTCTGATGCTGAATATATGACCTCAGGTCCATTTATAATGGTTGGGATAGAACGCACACTTGTGTTCAGGATCCTATTTGTTATTTGCCAAAACTGGTGGGAACGAAGCCGCTGCTCAGCTACTTTGTATTTAACGGACTGAGCATATAGCTCTCTTGTATTTTTTATTACACTTTAACAGTGGTTGCTGGACTATATACATAATTGTTGAGAATTGACTTGTTAAATTTTATTGCCAATTTTATTTATATTTTATTAATGGGTTTTATTGAATGTTCCTATTTCATTGTTTCCCCAGGAGGGTAGATTAAGATACAAGGTCGGTTTTTAATGTGGAAACAATCAAGCTCCCCCAAGAATGTCAATTTGGATATAAGCAAAAATAAAAATTGTCTAAGTCAGGAAGGATTTCCCCCTCCATTGGGGTTTCCCCTCCACTGCCCTAGAACAGAAAAGTTTAAATTGAGCATCAGACCAATGATCTCCCTAAACACATACTTAAATCATTCGTTGACATCTATGCTGATGACACGCCAATCTACGGCAACACATACAAGGATGTAAATAACAAAGTTCTTTCTGATCCGCTGATATCGGGCGCGTGGTCCAGTGGGGGAAGGCGTGGCTGGTTACCTTTAATGCATCTAAAACCAAACTCCTATCTTTACACCATCAACGCCCTGATCCCCATCTGGCATCAATTGAAATGGATAGCTCTTGTCTAGGAGAAGCCCCATGTTTTGAAAGCTTCATGGTGTGTACTTTACTCCTGATCTGAAATGGAACACGTACATCAAGTCTGTTGCCAGGGTCGCTGGAAAGATGGTGGGATCCTTCTACCGCTTCAGAAGATATCTCACTACTGATGCAATTCTCTATCTATATAAAAGCAAAGTACGTCGAAGGATGAAATACTGCTGCCACATCTGGGCAGGAGCTGCTATAAACAGCGTATCCTGCCTTGACAGAGTACAACCTAGACTTTGTGGCTAAGTGGGGGATGCCCTGCAACCTCTCTCACACAGAAGAGACGTTGCGAGCGTATCCTTGTTTTATCGTTATTTCCAAACCAGGTGCTCGTCTGAGCTCCAATGTCTGATCCCCCCTCGCCAATTTTTCACGAAAAAGACCCGTCTAGCTGAATCCACTGTGAAAAATTTCCCCCACTCTATATCTGTGCCTAAATCAAAACGTAGATTCCTTGAACATCGCTTCGTTCTTAGAACTGCACGCCTGTGAAACTCTGTTCCGTCCGCCTGCTTCCCGACTTTTTTTTTTACACAGTGATCACCACTTATCAAGGCCCGGAAGCCATTCAGGGATAAAGGTTATTGCAAGTACATTACGTTAGTGTGGAGATTTGATGAAGTGTTTACTTAAGGGGGCGGTTCATTAGGAATTTGTTAACATTGGACTTGAAAACATCCAAGTTGTAGTCCGGAGGGAGCAGGCAGAATGAACAGAGTTCCACAGGCGTGCAGTTCTAAGAACGAAGCTTTGTTCATGGAATCCGCGGTTTGATTTAGGCAAAGATATAGAGTGGGGGAAATTTTTCACAGTGGATTCAGCTAGACGGGTGTTTTTCTTGAAAGATTGGCGAGGGGGGAGCAGAGATTGGAGTTCAGACGAGCACCTGCCATGGAAATAACGATAAAACAAGGACAGGCTCGCAACGTCTCTTCTGTTGGACAGAGGTTGCAGAGTAGAGAAAATGGCATCCCCCACTTAGCCACGAATTCTATTTTGTACTCTGTAAAGGCAGGCTAGGCTGTTTTTAGCAGCTCGTGCCCAGATATGGCAACAGTATTCCATCCTTGGACGTACTTGGCTTTTATATAGATAGAGAATTGCATCAGTAGTGAGAAATATTCTGGAGCGGTAGAAGGATCGCGCCATCTTTCCAGCGACCTTGGCAACAGACTTGATGTACGTGTTCCATTTCAGATCAGGAGTAAATGTCAAACCCAGAAGCTTGTCAAAACACGGGGCCTCACCCAGACGAGAGCCATCCATCACAATTGATGCCAGATGGGGATCAGAGTGTTGATGATGTAAGGATAGGAGTTTTGTTTTGGATGCATTAAAGATAATCAGACACATCTTCCCCCACTGAACCACGGACTCGAGATCAGAGGAGAGAGAATCAGAGAGAACTTTGTCATTTACAGCCTTTGATGTGTTGCCGTAGATTGTCGTGTCATCAGAATAGATGTCAACTAATGACTAAAGTATGTGTTTAGGGAGGTCATTGATGTAGATCAGGAAGAGAGTTGGGCCTAGGATTGACCCCTGAGGGACTCCAGCATTAATATTGCAGGCCTCCGATTTTTGTCCATCTACCACTACTCTTATGAGCCGGTCGGAGAGAAATGATTTAATGATTGACAAAACATTTCCAGTAATACCCTAGCTGGAAATCTTGTGAAGTAGACCCTTATGCCATACCTTGTCGAAGGCCTTTGATATGTCAAGAGCAATTGCCCTAGAAAAGAAGCCTTTGTCAAGAGATTCAATAATCCTGTGGGATATAACCGTCAGCACATCTGCGGTAGATCTTGCAGAGCGGAAACCATATTGTGTGTCACTAAGAAGGTTATTCCTGCTGAGGTTGTTGACTATTTCTCTATTAAATATGGATTCCAGCAACTTACTCATAACACACAGGAGACTTATTGGTCTGTACTGAGAGGGAGATGACTTATCACCTGAATTCTTAAATACAGAGCAAACTGATGAGGTCTTCCAAGCAGTTGGAAAGCACTTCTCCTTACGGCAGCGCTTAAGTAGTTTCGTATGTATGGGAGCAAGTTATGGTTGAACCTTTTTTAACACTATAATTGGGATGCCATCAGGGCCAGTTTCTTTACTGGAATTTAGGTTCTTGATTAGCTTGGCGACCTCATGCACGGATATTTGTATGTTACCTAGCTTGTTCTGTGTTATAGGAGGAAATATGGGGAGTTGATTGCCTTCGTCGCATGGGGTAGAATTAGCTGCAAAGTTCTTTGCAAATAGTTCGGCCTTGTCTGAAGCTGACGAGATTACCTCTTGTCCATTGATAATGGTTGGGATAGAACGCACACTTCTGTTCAGGATCCTATTTTTATTTTCCAAACTGGTTTGAACCAAGCCGCTGATCAGCTATCTTGGATATAACAGACTGGGCATATAGCTCTCTTGCATATTTTATTACTCTTTTGCAGTGGTTGCTGGCAGTCATGAAAACAGCTTTAATCTCCTAACTAACTCACCTGACTAAAACCTTGATGTCTTCGTCCAGCGTTAGCAAATTCCTAATGAACCGCCCCCTTAAGTATACACTTATTTAAATCTCCACATTACCGTACTGTACTTGCAATAACCCTTATCCCTAAGTGGCTACCGGGCCTTGATATGTGGTGACCACCGTGTAAAAAAGAGCAGACATCAAACAATGATCTTGGCGTTAAGGCAAAGTACGGAGGTTATTATTAATGTGAGTAGGTAGAACTAATTTTCTATAGAACATCGGCTTCATTTGAGGGATGTCTTGATTGTGTACAGAGTAATTTTGAAGGACTTTTGTTTTTAAATTTAATATTTAATATGTAGGGTATTGCAGAGTTTTGAGAGTATGTTTAATGTATTCGATACCAACATGTAAATGTTTACAGATACATTTTTAAAGTTTTGATATGAGATCCGATGGCATTGCCCCTTTTTATTTCATTGGTGTGCGATAGGAATATATGTAATGAATTATAATAGTTGGCTTATTAGTGGAACCATATAACCTAGCTTATTATTGTTGGTTATTAAATTGATACCAAGAAAGAGTAGACACATCAAGTTATAACACGTTCTAGGTGCCTAAGGTAACTGAGGGACACTGTTATAAAAGAAAAAATCATGGAGCAACATAGTTGTTTCTTTTTACCGAAAATATTATAGTAATCCAAATATGTGTACTATTATACAAAAGGAACTTTGTCTGAGTGTATGTGTATTTGTTTGTCAATGTGTTTGATAATTAGTTCACTATTGACTCGAAATGGCTATGTCGATTTTTATGGACGTTCACACGAAAATCTTTTATGTGCCCAGCAGTGTTCTCAGATAAATTTTGTGTCGGAATATTTTCGATAAGTATTAAAAATCAATAATCGACCTAATCTGATGAAAGAAGGAGCAGGCGAGTTGGACCAAGTTGACACCTTAAAAAGCTTCACATGTCTATTTAAGAGATTTTATTAGCAAACAAACAGAAAGTTCCAATATATAAAGCAAGCAGTAGGTGCTCTGATATGACAGGGACGCGTTTGAAATTAATATTTTTGTTTAGAACCCTATTAAAGAGTGGTACTAGACGTTTGAATGTAAAACTATAATGCAATCCATTATATATAGAAAATAATTTTATAAAATGAATAGTAGCTACTTTACAATGACATGTTGACATTATATGATGTACTTACTCACTAGGAGAGACATGTGAAGATTCCTCTAGTTGCATAACTATGGGTACCTAGTTTGAACTGACAATCAATCGATTTTCTTGAGAAATATGCCATTTCTTCAATTTCGATGACAATTAAAATATAGAAGCGTGAAATATTCGTTGATTATCATTTAAGTCAAGGGAACGCCGGGATATCCGGCTAGATATGTGATTTCAACCACATTTTAAATTTGCAACTGACTAACGTACACGTAACACCCCTCCTTTTTACTTTCCTTTTCTTCTTTCTACCAAGTTTATTTCCTTATTTTATTAATAACCAACTGCTTTAAATCATCACGCTCTATTTTCCCCATTAAAAATTCGTATAAAAAGACTAGACATTGTTGGTTCTGCTCTTTAGGGAAGCAATGCCTAATGACGCTATATTTTTGAAAATGTAGGAGCAGAAAAATAAATGCACATATTTAGCAAATAATCATTGCATATATACATGCCTATGCTTTTTTTTACATAGGCATAACCACTTATCAAACCCAGAGACCACTCGAGGATAAAGGTTAAGAGTGTACAGTAGTCATTTGGACAATATAGTAATCATTAGTAATGGAAATTCGGTAAATTTGTTAACTTAAGTGGAACGGCTCATAAAACTTGCTTACGTTGGACTTGAAAACAACTATATTGTAACCATCTGGAAAGCAGGAAAACGGAAGACAGTTCCACAGGTGTGCAATTCTAAAAAAAGAAGCTTTGATCATAGAATCTAGGTTTAGTTGTAGGAACAGATAAAGCGTGGGGGGGATGTTTGATAGTGTTTTCAGCTAGACGAGTGTTTCTTATAGAAAGTATGGCGACAGGGGAACCATAGATTGTAGCTTAGTCGAGCATTTGTCATGAAAATAACGACAAAGCTAAGACAAACTCGCAACATCTCTTCTTTGAGAAAGAGGTTGCAGGGAAGAGAAAAGGACATGGATTAGACTATGAAGTCTAATTTTACTCTATCAAGGTATGATAAGTTGTGCCTAACAGCTCTTGCCCAGATGTGGCAACAGTACTCCATCCTTGGACGTACCTGGCTCTTATATGGATAAAGACTTTCATTAGCAGTGAGAAATCTACTGGATCACTAGAAGGATCAAATCAATTTTCCAGCGGCGTTGGCAACAGATGTGATGCACGTGTTCCATTTCAGATCTGGAGTAAAGGTCAATCCCAGAAGCTTGTCAAAACATGAGGTCTCCCCAAGACGAGAACCATTCATTTTAATGGATACCAGATGGGAATCAGAGTGTTCATGATAAAAAGTTAATGTTAAATGCATTAAAAGTAATCAGCCACTCTTCTCAACATTGTACCACCCGCTCAATATTAGAGGAGAGAGAACTTGGTCGTTTACAGTCTTAGATGTACTACCATCTATGGTTGAGTCATCAGCATAAATGTCTACGAATGAGTTAAGGATATGATTTGGAAGATCATTAATGTAGATCAGGAAGAGAGTTGGTCCCAGGATGCACCCCTAAGGAGCTTCAACATTAATACTGTTGGCTTCTGATTTCTGACCATCAACCACTACTCTTATGAAATGATTTAATAATTGAGAAGACATTTCCAGCTATACCATAGCTGGAGATCTTGTGAAGTAAACCTTTATGACATACCCTATCGCACTCCTTTGCTATGTTAAAAGCATTTGACCTAGAAAGGTAACCTCAGTCGAGAGATTCGCTAATCCTATGAGATACAACTGTAAGCACTTATGCTGTAGATTTAGCAGAACGGAAACCATATTGTGTGTCACTAAGAAGGTTATTTTGTCTGAGATTGCTGATTACTTCTCTATTTAACACAGACCCCAGCAACTTAGTCATACGAGACTTAATGGCCTGTACTAAGAGGGAGATGAATGTTTAACTACAAGGCATACTGATGAGACTTTTCAGGGTCATAGGAAGCAACTGTCCTTAAGACAACGTTTAAACAGATTTGTAAGTAGGGCGCTAGGTTTGGTTAAAGTTTTTTGGTACTATAATGGCCGGTTACTTTACTGGAATCAAGGTTTTCGACTTGCTTGACTCCATCACGTACAGATATTTGTATATCACATAGCCTATTTTCTGATACAGAAGGAAATACTGGGGGCTGGCGGCCTTGATCGTAAAGGCCGAATTAGCTGCAAAGTTATTGGCAAATAGGTTGTCTGATGCTGACGAGATTACCTTAGCTCTATTGGTGATAGTTGAGATAGAGCAAACGCTTCTGTTCATGATTCTGTTTGCTATTTGCCAAAACTATTGGGGACTAAGCCGCTGCTAAGTTACTTTGGACTTGGAAGATTGAGCATACATTTCTCTTGCGTTCTTTATTATGTTTTTACAATGGTGTCTGGCCCTCCTCTAAACGGTTTTTTTCTTTTATAAATTTGTTTTTTATGTATTGATACTCATATTAAAATACACTTTGCTGTTTATTTAAAAAGGTAATACAGCTTTGCTATATATGGTTTCAAAAATCCCCTATTCCTTCTTTGATTATATTTTTTTCGATTATCGATTGTTGATATTTATCGAAGATATTCCGATACAAAACCTTCGTAAACCACTACCAGCTACAAAAATTGCATTTGTGTAAAGTTTTCATAAAAATCGACTCAGATATTTAGGAGTGTATAAGGAATCCTCTGTCTGTCTGTCTGTCTGTCTATATGTCTGTCTGTCTGTCTATCTATCTATCTCTATGTATATATATATATATATATATATATATATATATATATATATATATATATATATATATATATATATACACTGCGTATTAAATTATTAACGATATTACATTTTTTTTAAATATATAAGGAACGAGTGAATATAAATCCAGGAAACTTTAAGAAAGTGCTTTCAATAAAATTCAGCTCCTCTATTCAGAAAAAAACAATATTTAAAGCAATATTAGTGAAACTGCGGCAGAAGACAGGAATATCTGTGTGTGAATATGTGTGTCAAGTTATTAACGAGTTTGAGAAAAAACACATTATACTCATAACTTATCTATTGAAATAGTTTTCAACCGTTAAATGAACTAGGAAAACTTATAAGACTACAATTACTACATATCAATTTCTTCGTCGACATAATTGATAGGGGATATGCGATTGTTTTGTTTAGGAATGACTTTTAAAAAAGGTTGATCCACAGAATTAGTTAAATTTGTGTGTTCGTCAACATTTATTCCTCGCGATACCTCTTGGAGAGCATCCCCCAACAAGCGGTAACTCTTGGAGAGCATCCCATAACTCATCTCTGCTCTAAAATGGGGTCCACTTGCATAGAGACGTCGCTTCAGGATGATCCAACCGTTCTTAATTGGATTAAATTATGTTGTATTCGCAGGCCACCCCATCATCTGTAGCCCAGGGAACCCCAGTTGTTGCAATCACTCTTTGCTGTTTGCTGCATTCGAAGAAGCATTATCCTGCATAAAAATAATGGTTCTTCTGAACGTCAAATTTTGCTTCTTCGGCCATGGTTCAAAGTGATCCTTCAGAAAACCTATGTAAGCATGTGGCCTCACTCTTACGTCTTCTGGAACTCTCCATGGGTCAAGGGAAATACCCCTCTGAATCCCAGACCAAATCCTTATCCCACTACCTCCTTGTTGGCGCCTTAAACGCTGATGATGATGTCGTCCATCTAGAACGCGTCCCTTGCTCCAGCCATCTGGGCCATCAAGACTTACACGCACCTCATCCGTGAAAAAAACTTTGGAAAAATCCGTTTCTATGTTGTCCTCTGCCGAGTACAATCGCGTTTGTATGCGATGTTGCTTTAATGGAGGCTTTGTCACAGGATTAACAGACTTTGCCACTTCTTTCAGAAGGCGGCATCGAGTACTTTTTGAGACAATCTTCAATCCGGCTTGGTAAAAGACTTCGCAACATGTCTAGACAAGGTTATTAACAACTTCACGTTTAATTTGAAGTAGAGAACGGCGTGACAAAAAACTCTAGATTCACCTTTATCAGCTGTCTTATGTACCTTTGTATGGTCATTTACAAAGTTCTTCAAAGGTGGGTGTCCCTTCCTATCATTTTGGATATTTTGATTGTAGTTTTACCTTTTGCTTACTGTTCTGTAATTGTACGCTATTCAGAACTAATGAAACCACATTTACGCCCACTTTTATTGACGAAAAAAACTGCCATGTTAATAAGTTGACACACCCTAAACACCGTGGGTTCAGTAATTACGATAGCAAGTTGTTTACATCGTGCGGAACGGTACGAAAATTTCACTGCACATGCAGCTCAGCATCGCCAACGTTTTCAAAGCTTTTGATGCGAAACTACGAGCAAGTTTCTGAAAGGGGTGAAAAAATGTTATCTCGTAAATAATTTGGCACGCATTATATATATATATATATATATATATGTTTGTGTGTGTGGGTGTATGTGTGTGTGTGTGAGTGTGTGTGTGTGAATATATATTTATACAAATATATATATATATATATATATATATATATATTTCTATCTCTCAAATACACATAAAAAGTTTATTTTATATAACATCAGGAATATAGATGTTAAGAAAGTATTCATTGCATAATATTTGTATTTATAGATAATCATGTTGTATTCTTCGCTTCAAAATATTATTTTAGGCTATCTAACGTAAACATCTGATTCATGTTTATAATTTAATGTGTCAAACAGTAAAACACTGGCCAGCTTAATTTCTTGGTCAGCTGCTCTGAATATCGAATCTTTGTTTCAATGGGCATATTATAAATGTCATGAGGAACGAACAGTTGATTTTTGGATGACTAACAACGAAAAGAACTCACGCGATAAATGTCGATCAGTTCAGGCGTAATGGCGCTGTCGCTCTAAACTAAGAACGCGCAATTACAGCGGAAGGAAAAAAAAACGAGATAATACATATCGTCATTCCAAAGATAAATTTTCTTGTAAGCATACGATGATAAAAATATCTAACTTTCTGTCAGTCAGAATTAAACCTGGTCAGTTTGCATCTTCGCAGTGCCCTCAGTGACACAAGAACTCTCATTGATAACCAAAACAGACGCGATATGTCTATGCAAATACGTAGTTGACGTTAAACAAACCAAATAACCAGCTCTATCAGAACATGCTATCTTGGAATAGATAATCTCTGACCTAAACATTGGTGAATTTTTATCCTTTCTATTTGCAAGACCTAACCCTTTTTTAATTTAAAAAAAAAACCCATAAAATTTCGTCTAAAAAACAACATAAAAAGCAAACGCTACGAATAACTGATTGGAGATATCCAGAAATTTAAGTCCAAATATGTAGATCACCAGATTCTGCATCCATTACTCAAAACGGTTTTATATCAATAAATCAATACAACTCAACCAAATAACGTAATTGTTTGTTAAACTAATTGAGTAATTTACACGTTAATCAACGCAGATGAATACGATCTAGGGAAAGATACATACATTTTCTCAAGACCCCTGTTATATTAGATTATATTTACATGACCAACGTTATCTAGAACACAAACAGACATACGCTTAAACACTGACGTCACATCAACAATTATAATTAGACCAACATTAATTCACTTTCTTCTTACTTCTATATCATGCTCATGGACAAAAGATAAGTTGCTACTTGGTTCATACAGGGAAGAACGATAACATTGTCGCCTTAAAAAGCACTGCGGCTTATTTTTTAAATTTTATTGAGCAAAAAAATCAAATTAGGTAACTTGATTATGCATTAAAGCTAACATCGATTCAATTAACCCGCCTTCACCCTAAATCATCGCCTCGATACGGCTCTGGAACCGGGAACATGGCTTTTTGACAAGCGCCTGCGGGACCAGGCTGGCTTTGGTGTTGCAGGAGGTCGTGATTGTGATGTTCTCTGCGTATGACTAAAGGAAGTACCTCAGCGTGTTCAGTTCGAGGAAGGAGGAGGTCAGTTAGAGAGGTTACAAAAGAATAGCAATCTTTCAGAAGCCAAGTCTGGGTCTTTTAGGACTCGTAGACCGATGTCACTCCCAGGGTCTGCCAAGGACCACCTCATTATAAAAGGCGAGCACCAGCTTTTCAGCACATCCAGGTAGAAAGGATTAAATGAATACATTTGTAAGATACAATAAACCATCCAGTGACCTTAAATGACAACAACCCACAAAATAATTCCTGCAACAATATTCTTAGAATTAACTCGCAACCAACCGAGCACAATACATCTGTTCTTTTCTCCTGAGTGTTATTTAATTCAAAACCACCCTATATTAAATATCAACATAGATATTAGCCGAAATTTACATGTCAATATGTGTACTAAATTGAAATTAGATACGAATCTCACATATTTATATGCAAAACTTCTAATTAAAAAAAAACACTGGGAATCTCAAACCACATACATTCCATCCAAGTCGAAACTATACAGAATGAAAAAGACACATCTTAAAAACTTAACACACATGAAGGTTCCTCATTCTATTAAATGCGATATGCTAAGAAAAGCAAAATATTATACACAAGAGTTTAAAATTGTTATTACTTTCATCTCCAAAGCAGGTAAAATAATTGATTTTCCTAGTATTACAATCAAACAAAACTGATTGAGCTCACAATGCAACCACGAGAGAAAATTAAAATACTACTCGTTTCGAATAACGTAATTCTACAGTTTACAATAAGAAATCATCCCCACTACATATTATCATTTTATTCAAAATATCTACTCTTACCTGTGTTTCTTATATATAATCTAATATACATCTACATATGGCCCTATCCTGTCCCTCCCCCAATAACATCATTCTAGTTCATATTTTTTATATGCAATCACAAATTTATTAGTATGCCTCTAAGCTACTTTCCACAATAAAAATGAAATGAACAACTTGATTTGCTGAACTAATTTTCTGTACTTTTCTGATATCTCTTTTCGCCTGTAGAAATGTAATCTCATACAATATCCCCATTACCTCCCGATTTAATCCAAATATAACCCTACTGGAATTTGACAAGATCAATAACATTGGCATAAAAAATAAGATAAAAATTCCTTTAAATACTTCTATCTAAATTTTCTTGAAAATTTTATTTATATAAATACTTATAATTTATTTAATATTATTGTCTCAGGCACTCTCTCTAATACAATCTATTTTCTAGATTATTATAATTGATAATTTTATATGATAGATTAATAATTAACATATTATATATGTGACGTTTTTCAATCTACCCCAGTACTTCTCCGATAATTTATTCATTTAATCTTTTAAAATTTTATCGAAATTTATCATATTTCGTATAGTATAAATCGTTTTGATGTTTAGTAATTTAAAACATATTTGTGTAACTAAATTGTCCTAGTAATTTATTCCAGCTTACTGCCTTCCTTAATATTTCCTCTATAAAGTAAATATTTTTTTTTCTTTGTTTTAAACAAGCAGAAATTTAAAATCACTACATTTTCTTTATATTTAGACAATAACACAATATTTTTCCCCTTCCCCTTGTCTTCAATTCTTCATCGCTGCATGTCAAAGCCGTTATTTTATTTGTTTTTGTAATTCCATATCTATCATTCTCTCTTTCTTTCTTTCATATTTCATTTACTGAAAATATCTATAAAGAAGGTATACTACTTTTTTTTATTTCTATACATTTCTCTTAAAAACCAAGCTTTTATTTTTACATTATCAACGCTCTGGCCCCCATCTGGCTTTAATTAAAATGAATGGCTTTCATCTTGGGGAGCCCTCATGTTTTGACAAGCTTCTGGACTTGACCTTTACTACTGAGCTGAAATGGAACACATACATTAGATCCGTTGCCAAGGCCGCTCGAAAAAAATTGTGGGATCCTTGTATCGATCCAGTAGATATTTCACTGCTGATGCAATTCTCTATCTATGTACGAGCCAGGTACGTCCAAGGATGGGAAATGTTGCCAAATCTGGGGTAGACGCTGCTAGATAGGACTTATCCTGCTTTGATAGAGTTCTAAATAGACTTCGTAGCCTCGTATGGGGTATCCTTTTCTCTTCCCTGCAACCTCTTTCTCACAGAAAGATGTTGCGAGTTTGTGTTTGCCTTATCGTTATTTTCATGGCAATTGCTCAACTGAGCTCCAATCTATGGTCCTCTCTCGCCAAACTTTCACAAGAAACCTTGCCTAGCAGAAAGCACTATGAATAATTACCATCACTCTTTATCCGTGCCTAAACCTAAACGTAGATACCATAATCAAAGCTTCTTTCTTAGAACTGCACGCCTATAGAATTGGCATCCGTTTCCTGCTTTCCAGCTGACTACAATAGGATTGTCTTAAACTCTAACGTAAAGAAGTTTTTGATAAGCGGTTCCATATAAGTTAACAAATTTACCGAATTTCCATTAATAATGATTGCTATATTGTCTAATTTCTAGTGTACACACTTTAATCCTTATCCTCGAGTGGCCTTGATAAGTGGAAATGTCTATGTAAAAAATGTAAATCTCTATCCTTCCGACTCTTTAAAATATAACAACTTTCACCTGATTTAAACTCCAATTACCATGAATGTATAATGGCTATTTTTGCTAATTCGATTTGAAAATATAGATTTTTATCGTATGAAAGAACTTCTTTCTACAGACATACATTACCAAAAATGGGACTTAATATAACACAAATATTTCGTTCACAAAATACCATTAACACTGGATAATTGCTTAAACACATTTATTTGAATTTAACTGTGACAAACTTACAGTATATCTGGAAGCTAAAGACATCATTATGCTCTATTGCAGGACTAGCAGCCTAACCGGATAACTAATATATCTTTTTTTGTTGTTGTCTAAATATTTCTTTTCCATTTATCTGTCCGTTGAAAATATTTTAATCTTTAATATGTTTTCAATGTGTGTGATTAATAGTAGAATTTTATCAATCCAGAAAAATAATTTGTTAATGACGTTTTTCTGAAATGTTTGAACTACATCGAAAATCCATGGATTGAGGAAATTACGTTAAATGCTATATGCCTTGTGAAAGCAATCTTTTGTTTGAAAAATTATAATTTCTGAAAAAAATTGTAATATATTACCTGCAATTTATATATTCTCTATCTAGTATACTGAGCAATTTTATTCGGCTCGGGTTGGCTTATATAAAAATATTATATCCAGAAATATTTATTTAAGACTGAAATCCACAACTGTGTTCTAATTTAGCTCGTTGTTTGGATATATATATATATATATATATATATATATATATATATATATATATATATATATATATATATGTGTGTGTGTGTGTATATATATATATATATATATATATATTCAAGCAAACATTATTAAAAACAACAGAGATACCATGCTTATTGATTCTTTGTTTCATTTCTTCGATCTTTCATAAGATTTTTTTAAACTTCAAGATGGAAGGTATTTACAAATGTTCCATGGTTCACATTAGCGCTTTCGATTCTTTCTTGAATCATCATCAGGTGGAGATAAAATATTAAAAATAGAAGTGAAATATATAGTTACGAATGATAAAAAGAGTCAATGAAAAGTCGATTAAAATATACATTTCCGAGTGACAAAAAACTCGATTAAAAATTAGGATGATAAAAGGCAATGTTAGTGAAACCAGTCGTATACTGGTTATGCTAAACATTGCAGCACATTATTGCTACTTTCAAAATTAATGCTATTTATAGATGGGTGCTTGGGTTTTATATATAGTGCTTCAAGTATTTTTAATTTTTTACAATTACTTTCTCGTTGCAAAATCCTTGTGTTGTTCACGAGGACCTTTCTAAGATTAGACGGGGGCAGCTATGTTGATTTGTTAAATGCTGGGATATTGAGCTAGTACTGTTCAAATGCATTGTTAATCGACGGGACAATGTTGTTTTTGTATGTCCAATATATGCGTTTTTATTTTCGGGGTTACACTCTCCTAAAGGGGCATTGAAATTTGTACACAATATTGATTTGCTCCAACATTTTTGTCGCCGGCGAGGAGTTATTTTTAACGATTAGGTTCTGGGTGCGATACTTCTTATACTATTTAATAAATCTAATCTTAGAATTGTTCTCTAGAGGTGCTGTATATCTATGTATCATGCTTTTAATTATTTTTCTTCCACTCTAGAATTTGGTGTCATTTGGTTTTTATAAAATATGTCTATAGGGTTTGTATTAAAAGATTGACTAGTATTGCTGTTAAGCTATTTAGGGGACTGTAACAACAGTTTAATTTGTTGATCAACAATATCATTCGGAAAGTAATTATTTATAAGAACCTGTTTGATATTTTGAATTTCTATTAGTAGTGCTTTTTTCTTAGAAAAAATAATCTTTGCACGGTTTAGAAGATTTTTGATTATGGCAATTTTATAACGCTGAGGGCACTAACTCTTAAAGTTCAAGAGGCTGGAATTTGTACTAGTTGTTTTTTTTTATACAACTGTGTCGAAAGTATTGGTAGATGAGTCTATAAGGATGTCCAGGAAGTGAATTTGTTTGTTATCATTTAATTCTATTGTAAACTTAAGAACAGAGATTCTGGAAAAAGATCTTGAAGTTTATATATCTGTTCGTCATTATCATCTAAGAGGAGTATGTCATCAACATAACGTATATACATAGGGGGCTTTATATATATATATATATATATATATATATATATATATATATATATATATATGTGTGTGTGTCTCTGTGTGTGTGTGTGTGTGTGTGTCTGTGTATATATTTCTGAATTGATAATAAAATTATATAATCGTTTTTGGAATTCAAAATATTTGGAACAAAAGTATTTGGGTGTAGAGCCTTCGTATTCTTAAAGTATCACACATTTTTATCGAGCTTCACTGACACGCAAATATAATTTTCTGATCTACATTTAAGGAGGAGGTGCTATCCTCAACACCTTTCACACTCATCTGATCTTAATACCCAAAAGTTTCATCTTTTATATTACTTTTAAACAATGTCGACAAAATCAATTCTTCAAATATCTTTAAAACTGAAGTGGACGATCCCAACCAAAATCGGAACAGCACCAACAGATAAGTGTACCAGAAACCTGAAAAATTAGACGCCGTATCAACATGCCCTTAGATTTTAATAACGATAAAAAAGACCATTTCCTTTTAAAAATGTCATGCATAGGCTATTTTTTTACTTACCTATCATCGGTGTTTTTCCCCGGAAATTGGTGATCCTTTTAACAATTTTACAATTGGATTTTCGGGACACTCTACTCTATTAATTATAGTTGAATTAAATAGATAGTATAACCGTATCACTTCGATGGCTCCGTTCAGTCTCGAAAGACAAAGGGTAGCCACTGTACAGGAATCTGCGAGTTTAACTGTGTGGCAAGGGTTGCGTAATCCCCAATCACAGCTCTTCTGAATAGATACTTCTTGAGCCAATTAGACAATGAGTGGAAACAATGCTGAGATAAGCGGATAACACATACAGCTCCTAGAAGTTCCAAACGGTCACCCATTTGGTACTCGTTAGGTTCATCTTTGCTTAACTTCGGTGATTTGGCGGGAACCGGTGTGTCAAACGTGATTATGCCGCATCACATAACCGCAATGCAAATAATATGATCTTTTGAATTGCAATTTTAACTGATCGTCCGGCATCAACTAGTATTGATTTCCGATGCTGATATCAGGCAACTGAAAATGATATTTCGTTTTCTAAATTTTATTTCCTAGAAACCTATTGCATTATCCGTGTCCAGATTTGTACGGACATATTGGTCAATCGGATGTTATCGTGACATTTTGCAACCAGTGACTGACCGCTTCCACATTGCATGCCTAGTTAAATATTGTTGTGACATTTGCCACCATTCCGCTATAACATTTTTATAATGTGCAATGCATATCCTGACGTTATGCTTTTTATACTTATAGATGATTTTGCTTAATAGAAAGAAAATTAAACACTCGGATATATATATATATATATATATATATATATATATATATATATATATATATATATATATATATCTTTTCTTTATAAAATGGTATATAAAATTGCCACCATAATTCTATAGGTAACAGCGACTATCACTATCTAATCTATGTCAATTTCATTTCATAATTAATAGATTTACCTATTTTAAAACATATTACTTTTATGTCTAAAAAAATAAATCGTTTCATCTCTATCAATAATATCAGTATTATTACTATTAGAATTATTGGAATGAATATGTGTGTACTATTTATTGCGGCTATACTTTTGAGCGAGGATTATTACGCTTTATTATATTAATATAGAAAGAAATAGATTAGTATTTAGCATCAAATTAGTATGCATTTCTATATGAACAGAATGGTAAACAAAATAGTTATTGATTTTTGTAATGCTCACAGGGGATTTCTAATATGACAGTATACTTGAATAAATATAAAGAACATGTGAAGTGTGTTGAGAGAAATAAAATAGTAAAAGACAAAAAAGAGACAGAGTCAAATAAAGAGATTTGTAACATGTTAGTTTAATAAAAAATGACGCCTAATTAGAACAATTAAAAATTTCCTAACATACCTCACTTCCTAAAGAAAATAACTATTTTAGAATGAATTTAATAATATTACCATAAATTAAAAAAAAACTACAGTTGTTTTTGTTTTGTTGGGGAGGGTTATTGCCTCCGTTTTACTATTTGGCATTTGTCCCGAAAAACATTATTAATATTTTAACATTGTATTCAAAAACATTGTTTTTCTTGAATCTTTTCCACTCGATATAATGATTGATCTAGAACCTTGTGAAAATTAAATCGAAGAATAGAACATTTGGCCGAAGAATCGAGATTATTCGTATAAATAACTATTGATGTGAGTATAGAGGAGGATAGAGCATGCGAATACATGATATGAAAGCTTCACAACAGGTATAAGTTACAAACTTCGCCTGGAAACACACAAATCGGGCAATGTTTGTGTGTGTGTGTATTTCTTCTCCAAATTGTACTATTGTATTAAATAAAACCGAGTACAAGTATGTGAAAGTTGTTAACTTCGAAATATTAATCATATTAGACTTACATATGGCATTTTCCTCACGGTCATTAGAAAGCATTAGATTCATATTAAAAAAAAATCAAATCAAAATAGAAAGTTAATCATTATAAAACATTTTCAACATAAGATCAAACGTGATATAAATTTAGAAAGTTTAAGTTAACGGGGTACAAAGTGGAAAACCCCGCTGAGCTCTTCAATGAAAAGAAAAAAGTTGTCGTCATGATTTTGATATACAACAAGAGCATCCGTTCCAAGATTTAACCTGATGCATGTTTTGACTAAGGTTGCTGACGATTTGTCGTATTAAGAATATTAAGAATCATATTAACGGATTCAACATAACATTTAAGCAACTTACGATATAAATGGACACGATCACACGAAACATTAAATAGATTAATGTAATTGAACACATTAACTTCTATACAACAAATGTAAATACAAAAGTATAAAGAGAAATAATGACATTCTGTGAAAAAAAACCCATAGATAATTAGAATCTATTTTCAATTACCGATTCCAATTTTTTTCTACTTTATCTTGATGTCTAGGTAATTACCATCATAATTAGTCAAGTGAAAACCGTGTTGACATCTTGTACTCTTATTTGTATTGTTTCTAGTGGCATTGTAATAGTGGACTCTTAATTAAAAATGTTCCCTTAAGCATTAAAACCGGAATGTATAATAAGTTATAATATCAGATTAAAGTCACCGTGGAGATCCAATTGTAGCGGCCCGAGTTGCATACACGTGATACATTTCAATGATTATACATAATGGGAATAGCAGTAAATGCCAACGTAGATATCTCTGCATCATAACGTAGATGCCTTTGTAGTGCTAAGTAAAATTAGTAGACACGAAACACACACACACACACACACACACACATATATATATATATATATATATATACATATATATACAAGGTGAGTCAAAAGTAGGTAAAAAGGGGACCTTTACCAGAGTTGAGCCCGATATTTTTTAAAGGTATAGGTGTTATGTAAATAAATGTGTTTATTTTACTTTGCACATACTCTTGGCTCCCCTTATATATATATATATATATATATATATATATATATATATATATATATATATATGTATATATATATATATATGCTTAGTTTTTTTTAAAGAATTCCAGCAGAGTGCTCAATTAAAAGGAGAATCCAAATTATAAGAGCGTATATATATTTTGTGTACAGAAAGGTGTTAGTTGAGACAGATCATTGGCACCGTCTGTTTCAAGCCTGATAATAAGGCCCGTTTAAGGTATCGTTATCAAGCTCTCTTCAGCCAATAGATGAATATTGGCTGAAGAGAGCTTGATAACGATACCTTAAACGGGCCTTATTATCAGGCTTGAAACCGACGATACCAATGATCTGTCTCAACTAACAACTTTCTGTACACAATATATATATATATATATATATATATATACGTTTTATTTATTTATTACCGAATTTTTCTGTTAAGTTACGTTATTGTTTCAGCTACCCGACCGTTTTTTGCCGTCTGTAGCTTCCTCAGACTTTTACAGAAATGTTCGTTATGATGGGATGAAAGAGTGAATGATGTCAGGGAAGGGGTGCGAGACGAGAGGAAGGAAACAAGGGGGAAATGTGGGAGGAGGTTCTTTGTATGTCGGTAAAGTTTTAGTCTTGGAGTTTAAGGATCTTAGATGTTTGTGGGGAAGAGACTGGACAGTTCATTTCTGGTGTGGTCGAGGGCATAGGGATACATGGAGGGGGAGGGGGATATGTGAGTGTAGGAAGAGGGGAGTTAGTTGAAAATTCGACTTAATGTATAAATTTTTGGCGTCTCTTGGTAATATGATTTCTTGATGAGTATGTCTTGACCTGTTGGGTGTTCGCTTAGGTTCGGAGGCGGGGGTGCTATGATTCGGTTTATTCATTTGGTTTCAAGTGCATGGAGAGGGTTAGCAAGCGACCGTGCGCGCGAGCAAACACATGCGCACGTACACACATATATACTAACAGAAACGTTCACATGTAAACATACATCTCCGCTCTGGCGTGCAAATACATGCACATATGCGCGCATGCATGCATACACACCCGCGCCAATCCCGCTGTCGTCAAATTTTCCCTAAGGTGTTGAATTGAGTACGTGTGCGTAAGCAGGGATGCGCTCATACACACACACATCGATACCCACACACCCACGGATGCGTATACACGGGCGTACATGCGCATATTGATTCAGACATACTTGCAACCCCACGCACATACAGATACTAATACTTGTTTACTCATACATCGATAAATACACAGCAGCACGCTCCCACACACGTATGTTGACAGCAGGCAGCGGGCACATATACTCTCACATCCACACACGTATACATAGGTACGTGCACACATACATCGATACCCCATGTACACACGGACACACCCATGGATGCACACGTGCGTGTATACACACACATACACACCCAGATATACAGACAGTTATTGGTATAGACATATTCGTCTACATGGATGTAAATCTAGATTCATTTGTGGGTATATAGCCACAATACTTTCGTTCGATGTAGACATGATTATACATAGTTAGGTGCATAAACTCATTCCCAGGCTCATATGCATAATAATTTTATTTTCATTAGTGGGTTTGTTTTATGGTTAGATGTGGGTGCACACGGGAGCGCCGGCGTACACCTCCGCATACATATACATGACCGCAGAGGCACGTCCCCACACGTACGCATGTACAAAGATATACATGCATACAGGCATACACATATGTGCACACATATGCTATCATTATATACATCTTCACCTGTATCTGCGCACGCATATACATACAGATATATCGCGTGACATGCCGTAAATATGGGCACAGGTTTCATCCACATATACTTACATACGCATTAATAAACGCGCACATACCCAGGATAGTGGTCCTACGTAGCCATGCGTATAGATTTTAGGGAGGAGTTGAGGTAGTTTATATAGGGATTGAGTGCTGTAGTTATTGTTCTAATTTGGGGTATTTGGTTTTTTAGGGTATTATCGATCAGTTTAGGCGGAAGACTACATTGGGTTGTTATACGCTAAGGTATGCGTCTATGCACATAAGGCATCGGCCAGTTGTACATTTCCATGCGTACTTGCCTGTGCAGGTATAAATCCACATATTTATATGTAAACAATTTCCGTGTTAAGTCTTGGAGGTTGCATGTAGGGTGTGTTTGGGTTGGACAGAATATTGGCTAGGGGGAGGGGAATTAATGACGATTATTGGGGGTTATGTGGGATAAGGTTATGTGGTGTTTAGAGTTGGGGGTGATTGGGGTATGGGTTATTTTGTTAGATTTAGGGTGATTCTTAGTTGAAGGGGGTAAGATAGTGTGGAGGGTGGGGGAATTGGTTAAGAGTGTTTGGTTGAGTATATGGCATGGTAGTTGTGGTGGGTGGTTTTATTGGATGTATATTTTAGGGGATTAAAGGGGGTGTTGTCTAAGGGATGTTTTAGAAAGGTGTAGCTGAGGAGGTGGGATTTGTAATGCCCACAGTTTATGGTGGTTTTCTGTTTTTTGTTTAGTAATTTGTCTCTGTCTTTAAAATTGGAGATAAGGAGTTTATCGTTTAGGCAGAGGAGACATGGGGAGTTTAGGGATTTACATGTGCTAAATCTTCTAAGGATTTCACATTTAATGGTTGGTGTAAGGTTATTTTAGGTTAGATGTAGACAATGGATAGTTAGTGAGCTTTTGTTAGGGTGGTTGGGTGTTGTGAAGGAGCATTTATGTACTCTGAATCCATCCTTAAATGAGGTGTCGGCCAGGCCAATATAATATTTTTTGTCGTTTGGGGTTCTTTAGGTGCGATTGTGCCTATATATACTGCTTCTCTTTGTAGGCATTGTTGATTACGTGGGCATTCCGATTTGTTGGTGCAGTTGCACTTGTTCTTGTTGGTTTTGTTTGTATTTTCATCTTCGTAAAGTATTTTTCTGTTATGTTTTTGTAGCTGAGTTTAATTGTGTTTTTGTTGAAGATTGTGTGTAGTACGTGGCTGGGCGTGAAGTGGTTGTTTATTAGTTTGAAGAATTTAGTGTGTATTTTGCAGATGTATACAATGACAGCATATGTGTGTGTGCATATGTGTATGCGTGTATGCATGTATATATGTGTACATGCATACGTGTGGGGACATGCATCTGCGGGTATGTATATGTATGTGGAGGGGTACGCCAGCTCTCCCGTATGCACCCACAACTAAACATAAAACAACACTAATGAAAATAAAAAATATTATGTATATGAGCCCAGGAATGAGTTTATGCTCATATCTTGTATAATCAAGTCCATATTGAACGAAAGTATTGTGGCTATATACCCACAAATGAACTTAGATTTACATCTATGTAGACGAATATGTCTATACCAATAACTGTGTGTATATCTGGGTGAGTAGGGTGAGTATACGTGTGTATACTCGCACGTGTGCATCCATGGGTGGGTCCGTGTGTACATGGGGTATCGATGTATATGTGCACGTACCTATGTATACGTGTGTGGATGTGAGAATATATGTGCCCGCTGCCCGCTCTCAACATACGTTTGTGGGAGGGTGCAGCCGTGTATATATCCATGTATGTGTTCACGAGTATTAGTATCTGTATGTGCGCATTTGCTTGCATGTATGCGTTGGGTTGCACGTATTCTGAATGAATATGCGCATGTACGCCCGTATATACGCATCCTTGAGGGTATGGATGTCGATGTGTGTGTGTGTGTGTGTCTGTGTATGAGCGCATCCATACTTACGCACACGTACTCAATTTAACAACTTAAGGAAGATTTGACGACAGCAGGAGCGGTACGGGTGTGTATGCATGCATGCTCGCATATGTGCATGTATTTGCACGCCAGGGCGGAGAGGTATGTCTACATGTAGACGTTTCTGTAAGAATATATGTGTGTAGGTGTGTATGTGTGTGCTCGCGCGCACGGCCGCTAGCTAACCCTCTCCAAGCACTTAACAACAAATAAAAACCAAATAAATAAACCGAATCATATCACCCTCCCCGCCTCCGAACCTTAGC
>NC_136485.1:151486558-151501558 GCF_053919585.1 Euprymna scolopes
AATGTGTTTGGTGTTATTAATGCATAGAGTAATATATTCTGGTGTCTATCAGAATCAATTTACGCTCATTCACTTTCATGTATCCCTTACCCCTTTTCTCTTTATTTTTCCTATTTTTAATTACGTTTTTCTATTCTTACTGTTTTTCTTATATTATGAGATGATCTATAACTGATTCTTAAATATGAATGTGTTTGGTGTTATTAATGCATAGAGTAATATATTCTGGTGTCTCCGTATATGAAGTCAATACTTAAAGTTTACGCATAAATTTATACTTTCGTATATTTATGTTATGTGAGTAAATGAAGTACTTATATATATATATATATATATATATATATATGCATATGCATATGCATATTGTTCCATGCGTGTGCATTAATATATGTATGTTATCTACTTTCTAACTCATATCGTTTTCTTATTAGTCTGTATCTATTTATATGTTTGTATCATGATATCATATCTAAGTTTACGTAATGTATTATGTGGTTGTTGTTTTATATATACCTCGTAGTCTATGCGTATGCACTTGTGTGTGGTCATTTTCTTCTTTTTATATTTATTTTTTGGAGATTATTTATGCTATTATTGATATATATTTAATATATTATAGTATGTATATTGTTGTTACTATGGGTGTTCTTATTATTAGAGGTCAAAGGATAAATGGAGAGCTTAGTTTCAACCTGTTATTCCTGGAAGGTGTGTGTTTGGAAATAAGAGGTGCTTCAGCAATTCTAAGATTTCCAAGGTTTCTGACTGAGTCAAGGATAACAACGCGAATGTTACGTTGTTTGCTATTGCATGAAATAATATTTGTGGAATGAGAAGGTTCTAGTGCCTATATGTTCTTTAATACGTTGGTGTACTGGTGTTCCCTGTGGATGATTTTTTTGCATTTAGTGCATTGCCGGTCATAGACCTCGTGGGAGCGCAAACATAAGCCTGCATCTTGGATAGGGCAGTGGGATAGGGAATGTTTCCGGGTTAGGTGTTGTCTTAAGGAGGTTCCGATGTAGATAAGTTGTATGCGTAGCTCAAAATGGGGTATGGCTCTACGGATAACTGAGGAGATTCTATCGTGATGAGAGAAAACTTGAGAAAACAGGTATTTAAGAGAGTGTAGCGTTTGCGTTTTTTTTTCTTTTTCTGAGTGAATATACAGTGGAATTGAGACGGTATGTAGGAAGGTTTTATGAAGACTGTTTGTAGGAAGGTTTTAGTGTGCAGAATTTTGTCGAATGTGTAAGTGCACTATGTCAATACTTATGATTGTATGCCTGTGCGTGTATGTGTATATTTTTATGTTGTTCTATGTATATGTGTATATATATATATATATATATATATATATATATATATATATATATATATATATATATGTGTGTGTGTGTGTGTGTGTGTGCGTGTGTGTGTGTGTGAGTGTGTGTATCTGTCTGTTTGTGTGTGTCTGTATTCTTGGGTATGCGTGTCATCTATATATATATATAAAACCAAAAATGTATGTATGTATGTGTGTATGTGTGTATGTGTGTGTGTCTGGTAAAATCTTTCGACAGATAGAACAAAATTAACAAACTCGGTATCATATGTAAGCTCCATCCTTTGCCCGGACAATATCAACAAATTTGCCAAAAACGTAATTTTTTTGACCCCGAAATTTACAATTTTCTACAGGTGGGGCTCAACAAAAATCGTCCTCTCATGACGACGACCGGTTTTACGCATGCGTCAGATGACGCCATGACCCGAGTTTGTTGAAGAACTGATTAAGTTTCATGTACGTCGTGTTAGCTCAGTTGGTTAGCGCGTTGGTTCATAATCTAAACGTTTTGGGTTCGAATCGTGGGGTTTATATGTTTTTTTTTTCCTTTTTCGATTTTTTAAATTTTAATATTGAACCAGTGTTATTTAAGCCATTTTTTACGTAACGTTCGGTTTTCTGGGTTTTTTTTTTTACTTCGCTTACTCATAGGTTTTCATTAACACCGCCCCACCCCGACCTTACAAACACACACCCAAAAACATCCGGGTACCCACCGATGTTTTATATTTTAATATCGATACAGGCATATTAAAGCCACTTTTCACGTGTGTTTTTTAACGTTCGTTTTTGTTTTTGTTTTTTCGATTTTACATTTTTCATCGTTTGTTTGCCTTACGTTAGTTGATTTTGTGTTTTTTTTTTACTTCGCTTTAATTTACCCGACTTTTACATGCTATTTTGAGATATTTTTTGATCACCGCGTAGCGGAGAAAACAGAAACCGACTTCGGGGAAAACAGAAACTAGGTCAAACATCACGCAACTAAACGTTGTCGCACCTGCTATATTCGGTTTATAAACGTCAACATAACACACTCATCAATCCATCTGTTCACGTGGTCGAGAGGGTTTGGTCCCAGGGTTTTTTTCCATTTCCTTTCCACCTCCGCATCAAAGGTTCGGGGTTCAAGCCTACTTTCTACTAAAACTTTTTATTCTTTTACACCTCCAAACACCCGGCCAACGTTTTTTTTTTAACAGGGTTGTTTTATTCTATACCCCCCAACACAAACACTCACCGCCAAACACCCGGGCAACGCCGGGTACCCCCGCTAGTCTAATATATAAAAGAACAAATTGAGCGCAAAATTGTGTATGTCCACGAAAGGATTTTTGCATCGGGCGTCCCGCCTCGGTTTGATTCAACGAGAATTTTTTGCACTTTTTCCAGATCCTAATATCTAGCATTCGCAAACAGCCATTGTCTGTATCATTTTTTTGTTATCTAGTTAAATAAAATTTCCACCGTGCCGTCGTCTCTTGCGTTTATTTGTCTTTTTCGTACAAATATAGCGCAACCGTTGGCCTTCGGGTCGGGTAGCATCTCTTAAGTAATTAGTCCTTGGTCAATGTTTTAGAAACTCTTCACAGTGAGACAATTACTATTTATTTGATTACTGCCAGAGTGTCTCCGTTTTTGGGGTAGCTGGTTTTCAACCGACATTAAACTCATTTTATTTCGTGGCAGGTTTCAAAGCAACAAAATTTTTGCAAGTCATCCTATGATTTTCAGTCACTTTATTTATTTTGAAAGTTTCAGACTTTCGGTATCATCATGGAGTAGCAGTAGAACGTCAGATTTTCTTTCACTTTCTTTACCGCATTCGCGCAACAGGTTCAAGACTGCCTGCCTATCACCATTTTTTTTTTGCTAAAACACACCTCAAATTCGGTAACGACTGGCACCCAGACTAGTTTTATATATAATAGTGTCGCCCGTTCATTTCGGTGTCAATGCTTTTCAACAACTATGTTGTTCGGAATCCCACACTGATGATTTTAATAGTGTATAAGACCACTTAAAAATTTGTAAAAAAAACTTTTATTTAAGTATAGATTTTAAACTCCTCCGACTTTAGGTTACCAACAATACAATCAAAGATGTGATGGAACATAAAGCTACATTCCAAAGTTTTATTTTTTAAATGTAGATGTTTATTAAATTAAGCTTTTTTACACATGATAAAAATTATAAGACCAGAGAAAAATTATCTTACATTGCACACAAAGTGTATGAAAAGTGTATGAAAGCATTCAACAATCAAACAATGAGTTCTACCTACACTGCTTTTGATGACTTGAATAATTCTTTGGGGCATGCTAGAAATAAGTGTATCTATTAAGGTGCGGGGGATCCTGGTCCAGTTTCTGAAGATTGCTTCACAAAGTTAATGTTTGTTGAATATTGTTTGTTATTTCGATAAACTTCTCTTGTCGTCGATTGCCAAACATTTTTAATTGGGGTCAAGTCCGATGAGCATGCAGAATGTCCAAAGAGTTGGACTCCATTTTATTGTAGAAAGCTCAAGATCCGTCCTGCAGTGTGTATTGCAGCATAATTCTGTTGGAATAACTATCCATCCCCACACAAACGATTACCCTCCATCATCAAAGATGTTTTTCTAGCATGCTAACATAACCAGCTGCTGTCTGACGACCCTGCATTACCTAAGGCTCCATCGTCCCTTTGTAAGAAAAGACAAACCATAACATTGCGGATCCTCCACCACTATTACCTGTGGAAAAAATTCGAGGGGCATATTTTCGCCATGCCAATATCGTTGGAAGCAATCAGGACCATCTAATTTTTTTCTAGATTTTTTTCTCATCCGAAAGTAGAGCTTTCTTCCACTTCTCAACGTGAAAATAAGTACCTTGAAGTTAGTAAAAGAAAATAACCGAGTAAGGCGCATTTATAATAATGGTATTCTGAGCAGCCCTGTGCAAATGCATATATGTGCCTACATATATATATATATATATATATATATATATATATATATATATATACAGTAAGAAAGTTATAAGAATATATATGACAATCAACCTACATAGAATATTCCGCTTTTCATTCTCGAGAAAATTCGCCAGGATAATGCAAAGAGTTTTGGTGGTCGTTCCTTTTTATATTTGCACATGCTAGTGAATTTTATTTAGCAAACCAGATTTCTAGTTTCCACCGCGCCCATCCTAATCAGGCAACGGCAAACACTTTAAGGAGAAAGTTAGATTTGACTTCATGTTCACCCCTTCGTTTGTGCGTGTTTTTCATGGGAGGAGAAAATATCTAAGTAACCGGGCCTATTTTAAAGTAAGGTGTAGTTATATATTTAAAAAAAAAACACGACGACGACAAAAGTTAGATATGCGATTTTTTTCTATAATTCAGATATTATTTTACTGCACTGTATATATATATATATATATATATATATATATATATATATATATATATATATATATATATATATATATATATATATATATATATACACTGATGATCATATTTATTGGCACGGTAAAATAAAAGTTAAATTTTGTCTAATAAATTCTAAAAAAGGGATTAAATTATAGAAAATAACAAAGTATATTATGTATTTTTAACTGGCCTTTCCGATGCAGCAATCGGATTTTAGAAAAAATAAATAACAAAGGAGCAACAAACATAATTGCAAAAAACCCTTGTTCAAAATTATTGGCACGATTTCTTTAATAATCAATTGTATAGCCTTTGGCCTTGATTACCTTCCTCAGTCGCTTTTCATAGTTTACAACCAAGTTGTTGCACTCTTCAGTAGTAATTTTAGCCCACTATTCCTGAGAATAATCCTCCAATTGAATAAGATTCTTAGGCTTCCTTTGCATTGCCCTCAATTTTAATGTTCTCCATTAATTTTCAATTGGATTAAGGTCTGGGCTTTGTGATGGCCACTCCAAAACATTAATATGATTGTCCTCAAGCCATTTCTTAGTCAGTTTAGCCGAATGCTTTGGGTCATTATCTTGCATGAACTACCAACGACGACCAAGTGAGAGCTCTTTAGCAGAGTCTTTCAGGTTTTCATCCAATATTTTAACATAATCTTCCTTTTTTATGCTACCTGTGACCTTAAGAAGTCGCCCTGGTCCAGAGGCAGCAAAGGATCCCCAAAACATCAAACTGCCTCAACCGTGCTTCACTGGGGGTATGGTGTTCTTAGGCAGGAAAGCTTCGCCAGATTTTCTGTAAATATAAGACACTTTATTATGGCCAAATAACTCTATTTTCGTTTCGTCAGTCCATAGAACACGTTTCCAGAATGCAACATCTTTATCAATATGACGTTTTGCAAAGGCTAGCCTTGCTTTCAGGTGCATAGGCTTCAATAAAGGAGTCTTTCTCGGACGACATGCTTTTAAACCAGCTCTCTTCAAAACTCTACCAACTGTATGTCGAGATACATTCACTCCAGAGGTGCTCTGTTCATCAACAATCTCCCCAACAGAGATCCTTGGGTTTTGTTTTACTTGTCGAACAATTTTCCTTTCATCTCTTGGGGAAAGAATCCTTTTTCTCCCTCTACCCTCTAAACTCATAACGTGGCCTTGCGATTTGAACTTGTTTATTATGGCTCTAACAGTGAATTTGGGAAGGTTTAGCTTCTTTGAAATCTTATCATAGCCCTCCCCATTGGTATGGCATGCTACAACAAGCTTCCTGGCGTCTTCGCTGTGTTCCTTAGTTTTAACCATGGCGATTGAAAATTATAATTTAGTCACTTATAATAGTTTAAATAAATCGCTATCTAAAAATTATCTGAAAAAAATTATTCACTGAATTAGCGTTAAACAAGCATAATATGGCTATAAAGAAGTTCAGAAAGCACGTAAACCGGAAATTGATTGATATTATACTGATACTAAAAGAAAAACAAAGCCGTGCCAATAATTTTGAACAAGGGTTTTTTGCAATTATGTTTGTTGTTCCTTTGTTATTTATTTTTTCTAAAATCCGATTGTTGCATCGGAAAGGCCAGTTAAAAATACATAATATACTTTGTTATTTTCTTTAATTTAATCCTTTTTTTAGAATTTATTAGAAAAAATTTAACTTTTATTTTACCGTGCCAATAAATATGATCATCACTGTATATACATATATATATATATATATATATATATATATATATATATATATATATATATATATATATATGCAATTTATTGATACACACATTGGGGTTGCATAAAGGCATACATGTTTCTGTAATCACTCTTATTGGGAAGATTACGTCTGGAACAAAACACTTCTAAACCCTATCTGAAGAAAACCATTTCCCTTATTTATATACACCCAAATCTTACCACCCACCCATCATTATTAAACATATACCTTTATCTATTGAAAGTAGAATAAGTAACAACTACTCTGATTAAATAACTTTTAATGGGGGCAAAGCTACTAAGAATACAACACTGAAAATAGTGGGTGCAAAAACATAGATATAAAATATAAAGTCACTAATACTAGCATACAAAAATCTAGAAACCGTAATAAAAAAGTGATCTGGTTTAACCTCGCCTTCAATGTAATGCTAAAAACAAAACTTGGTACCAAATTTTTGCAATTTATTAACAAGAATTTCCCATTAAATTACATGTTACATACAATTTTTAATATATATAATAAATTATAGCTGTGGTGAAAAATTACAAAGAATCATAAAAAGACTAATAGAAGATTATGAGGAACGAATAATAGATAAAGCATGATTATTAGTGATAATGCAGGTATGAATAAATGTAATTGCCAAAAGCCGGAGGATTACGCCATAAAATATGAATGTTTTACACCATCAGTAGACACATGTTGTTTCAATGAATGCACTTCTAGCAAAAAAAAACTTTACTGCCATAATATATATATATATATATATATATATATATATATAATTATTATTATTATTATTATTATTATTATTATTATTATTATTATTATTATTATTATTATTTACCAAAAAAATATTGTTTAATGAATTAAAAAAATATGAAACAAGTGGATTACGCCATAAAAATATGAAACAAGTGGATTACACCATAAAATATGAATGTTTTACACCATCAGTAGACACATGTTGTTTCAATGGATGCACTTCTAGCAAAAAAAAAAAAACTTTACTGCTATAATATATATATATATATATTATTATTATTATTATTATTATTATTATTATTATTATTATTATTATTATTATTTATACATATGTAGGTTTATTGTGTTTTAGTTTTTCTTTTATTTATTTATTTCATTTTGTTATTGTCAATTATATCTTTTTTGTATCGCTGCCCAAGATTAAATTTATACTGTGCACACATTGGTTCGCTATTTCTCTCCTACAAATAGATATTGGGGTTCTTTCAAGTATATGATAATAACTTTTTTCATTCTTGCATAATATACATAAATCGGTTAGGTCCTATATGTGCTTGCTTGTCTTATTCGACTATCGGGAACGTCAACTTTCTTTGAGTTTCCAGTATTGGTTTGCTAGTAAGTATATATATATATATATATATATATATATATATATATATATATATATATATATATATATATATATTTATATATATATATATATATATATATATATATATATATGATGTGTCAGGTCATGTCATATGCGACTGGTACCATGTAACCCAGTACTACCTGCTTCGTTGTCGGGTTACACGCGACTAACCTGGTTCCCCCACAATACTTGTTTTGTGAGGGTCGCGGCTAGTCTCCCTGAAGAATTAAAAACAAGACCTTTCAAAGAGCGAATGAACCCTTTTTCGGGGTCAATGGCCAACTAGCACTGTGTATATTTGTGTGTATGTATATATGTGTTGGTGTGGAGAGGGCTCCCGTAAGAAGGCAACCTTTCTAGGAGAAGCAAATCTCTGTTTTACAAAATCATAAAGCGGGAGACCAGCACCCGCATTAAGCTTGTCTACAGTTTACTTTGTTGCTGGCTATATTACTTTTGCTTGTTGTTGGACCTCAACGTTTTGAACTGAGAGCGAGATTTAGTTGTCGTACAAAGCTAATACTCTTTAACATCATCTTTTATCGATACTCCCCAGGCATTTGAGCTCATAGACTTTCAGTGTCCGAGGGACTGGCACTCGTCTAACAAGACGTTGCAATCATAATCATATGTATGATGAGAATAATGGAAATAGTATTCCGACAAAATAGAGAAATTAAAAGGAACAAACCGCGTTATTTTTTTCCAGAAATAATATTTATATCATATGAAAAGATATTTACGATTATATGACGTTTACACAACACAAACTATCCTTTTATTTTTCGAATTCCAAGCGTCTTTTACAGTTTCTGAAATATAACAGCGTGACACTTTGCACAATAAAAATGTTCAAATATTTTCAATGGTGCTTTGTTTTCTTAATCTTGTTCATCTAGAAGAAGTCTCGAAATAATGACGAAACATGGATGAACAAATAAATCGATTAGGTCCTTTTTTTCTCCCCCTTTCTGTCTGTCTGTCTGTCTGTCTTAATATATATATATATATATATATATATATATATATATATATATATATATTTATATATATATTTATATATATGCATATGTTTATATATACATACGTATATATATATATATATATGTATATATATACATATATATATTACATATATCTGTAGGTATATGCTTACATATACACACATGAATATACGTATAGACATATACATATATATATATATGTACATATATATATATATATATATATATATTGATATATGTCAATAACACAGTGGAAATAAAATATTTAAAGGGTACCTTTCAGAATATTTCAGTTCTTAACTTTACATATGAACTAACTACTACTAATAAAATCTCGTTTTTAGACGTTCTCATTGATTCTAGCAGCGATGAATTTATCACCTCCGTTTTTAAAAATAACTAAATCCGTCAATTCCTATATTAAAACTTTTAAAAGTGAATGTCCATTCCGTTATAAAACAAATATAATAAGGACTTCTATACATCGTGCAAAGGTGATTTACCCAAACAAAAAATATTCTTTAATGAATTAAAAAAATATGAAACAAGTGTTAGTAAATAATCAATCCTCTTACTCCCTTGTAGATAAAGAAATCAAAACTAGCCATTAGTAATTTGAATCAAATTACTAATAATCAAGAAAATTATCAACCTGTTAATATATATAAGTGTCACCAGATACACACGACCTCAAATATCGATAAGATTATTCTTAAAATATAATTCGTAGATATGTGACTCCCAATAATAATAAAAAAAATAAAATGTATTATATATTATAAAAAAGTACAGCCAGCCAGCCTTGTAATGAAAAAGAACATTTCGCAAACAAACGACCTGTTGGAATGTAGTTTACACATTTAGCTGCCCAATAAGAGGGTGTATCTCCAATATTAGTAGCTACATTGGTTCAACATAAAATCGAGATTCAATAAGATAAGTCTAAATGAGATTATTCTGCCTAAATATACTCAATATATATATATATATATATATATATATATATATATATATATATATATATATTATTGAAGCTCTTTACTAAATTCAGTTCTAATTGTTGAGAAATCTAATTGTAATTAAAGTCGGTTTCTTAAGCTCACATGTGCAGATAATCATTTTTAAATCACAAGATCACTCTCGCCGCTTGATATTTATGTTTTATATGAATGTTAATTTCAACTGTATTTTTCGCTGTTAAAGTTGTCCGTGTCGTTTGTACCTTACTTATTGAGTCAGTGATTGCTTCGTGGCTGGACCGCCCTATCTGCAGTAAGTGTAATTCTCTGAGCGTATTATTCCCGAAAAGAGGTAAAACTTTAATCCATATGTATAAAAAGTTAGTACACTAATAATTACGTCATACCTTTAAAGAATTCGGTCCTTATTGTTGAAATTAAAGTCGCTAACTACAGCTTGCAATTCCAGATCATGATATTATAATCATAAGATTACTCTCGCTGTCTAGATATTTATGCTGTCTATAAATGTAATTTTACATTGTATTTCTCACAGTTAACATTGGCCATGTTTTTTCTCCCTGCTAATTGAGTTAGAGGTTCATATCTGCCGACCGACTCTAATAGTAACTACATGCATATATGATTTCTGAAAGTATGAACACTAGTGCCTGTAAGTATTAAAAAATAACCAAGTATTTATATACAGACATATATATATATATATATATGTATGTATGTGTGTATATATATACATATATATATGTATGTGTGTGTGTATATATATATATATATATATGTATGTATCAGTGTTCTAATATATAAAGAGTAAGATAGGTGAGAGATGATTATAGTTGGATCCTACGATTAGAGAGATAGATAGATTGATAGATAGATACAACGAAAGGAATATTTATATACGCGCCCCTATTCGGTTCTTTATGTGTCTATATTATGGACAAATATCATTGGGTTTACAGTTAATCATCCGTGCAATGTCACCTATCTTTGTGCACGATGATCTGAATAATATTTAACACAGACCACGTATATATATATATATATATATATATATATATATATATATATATATATATATATATATATATATATATATATATATATATATATATATATACATTATAGTGTTGTACCGATTAATCGAAATCGGAATCGGGAATCGGAAAAAAAATCGGTAGTTTTTGGGGTATCGGAATCGGAAAAATGTGTGCCTAATTTCCGATTCCAAACCCGATTCTTTTAATATTTTATTATGTTAATTTTTCATTGCTGATACAGTTGATAAATATTTATTCCTTTTAAACTATTAGTAAAACTTACCTCTATAGATGATAGTAACATTAAAAGAAGATCTAAATCCATTTTATCTGCGTAAAATGGCAAAATAAAACGTAAAACTTTGCAAAAATTCGCTAGATAACATTTAGAAGAATGCAGTTTATTCGCAAGGTATTGAAAACACTGTTTAAATTTAAAGAAATATCTTGCCAAGCAAAATAATATCAAACATTAGTGCTAATTAAATCAAAAGTAGAATATAATAGTGTTGGATTTTGTCTGGTTAGGTTTTTGTGAGCTCCCTTACTCGGCCTTGGCATATATGACTAGGGATGGCGAAAGGTGTGAAAAGGATTGGCCTGGAATTGAATTTGATATGAACTCGTGAAATGACATGTTCCGTGTGATTTTCTTTGATTCTGCCGGTATCATTTATGTTTATAATTAGGGATTCCTACGTCGGCGTCAATGCCGTCTTGAGTCCACCAATCTTACTCCCCTATATAAGACAATAAAACTGAAAGTATTTGGGGGTAATTACCATCTTCATCACCCTTTGGCTTCGACAATTTGGCAACATAAAATGTAAGTGTATCTTTAAATAATTATTTTAAAGATATTTAAAATGTGTTTCATGATTTGAGAATTAATTACTAGCATATTTTTACTTTATTTTTGTTTAATATTTATTTTAATGCGATGCAAATGTTCGAATTGTTTTGTTTTTTTTTACTTTTTTGTAAAAGTCAAAGATATTCTTGTGTTAGGTAGAAGTTAACTTATCTTGCCTTTGGTAACATTTATTGGGTGGGTTTCTACTAGCATATTGTATAATTTTTAATTTTTGTGTAATTATCGAGAGTTAAAAGTCGTATGTCGGCCTTTTTTCTTGTTCTCACATAACATCGGGTGAACATAGTGACATTTCATGGGTGCGTTTCTATCAGTACTTTGATTTCTGATTTCTAAACTATTATCGAGGCTCGAATATGGCTTAAATAATATCACCATTTTTATTTGGTTTTAACTCAATAGGCTTTACATTACCATTATTTTAAGTTATAAAAACACTTTAAATTACGTTAAAGTGCAAAAAAAGGAAAGAAAAAAATAGCCAGGAAGTTGAAAATGCAGCTTCGCTTGTTTTGGTCGCATTTATTCGTTGTGTAATCATTTATTTCACCCCCTTTTCTTCCTTACTTATTCTGAAAGATCATCAACCAGACGAGAAGCAAAAAAAAAAAAATAAATTTAAGAATTTATACTGTCTGTTTTACAGAAAATGAGCCTCCATATCCAAGTAATTCTAACGTTTAAGGACAGTTAACCAAAGATTGCTATAATATGTAAGTTCTGTGCGTTTGTGTATGTGAAAGGTTACTTTTTTAGTGATAATTTGCGGTTTTTATGAACTTACCAGTTTAACTTAGTGTTAGTTGTAAAATAATTTAATGAACAATCATAATAATTTATAATGGCCTGAAAATGAAGACGATTTTACTTTAAATATGTATACTAAACAGATCCCACTCTATAAATTTTAAATTAGATTTTTTTTTTAATGTTCACATAATCCCCTAAAAATGTAGACTCTCATTTTTTCTGGGGGTGTGTGAGTTAGTTTACATGTGATTCTATGTACTTGTCATCCCCTACCTGAAGGTTGTGTTAGACACAAGGTCGGCTTTTAATATAGGGAATCCAACTCTTTATTTTTTGTATTATCAGGGACTTAGGGTTAGTAGTAGGAAAGGGCTGTGTCGTTTATAAAATGGAGAATCGAAATTTTCTTTTCGCAATAAAAAGTTATAATTGCGATGAGCGAAAAATGAAAACGGAATAAAAAACACTGATAATTTCACGAGAATACATTATTTACATCTCCGTCGTACTGTTTTACATGTAACTATTTAAAAATGAAATATAAACATTGCATATAAACACTCATGGTTATAAAATGATAAATAAATATAAAACGATTACGAATTTAAAATAGAGGGTCAATTTCACAAAATAATTTAAAGTAAAATGAGCTGCTTTTCCAAAACATTGTAGTGTGTTACCAATTTTAAATTATGTGCGCTCATTGGAGGAGGGGGTGTCTACTTTATCAGCGATTACACATGGTTTTATAACGTCGCAAATCGAACTTAATTTAGTGGGAAAGAATTTAGTTAACATCCATAAAGAATTAGGGTGGTCAGAAACGATGATCATTTTACGTTACATTTATATTTGAAACTGATCTCACACTCTAAATTCTAAAATGATCGCGGTACTTGTGCAGTTTACGTTCCCCATTAAGAAACGAACATTTCAAAAAAAAAAAAAAAAAAAAAAAAAACAATTATATTCTACGTATCCGTTATGGAATGACATTCTCATAAAAAATGTCACTTAATTTCATCAAGTAGTTTTGTTTTTGTTTTTGCTAAAAGCATTCATTCGAGGCATTCGAAACAGTCAATCTAAACCCCAATAGCATTGATTTTGGTCGAAATATAATGGATTACTTTCCTTTGATATCAAGTAAGCGATTCATTAGAGAAATTCCATGTTCCCGAGATTGAAAACAAGCTGTAAAAACAAAACTACTTGATGAATTTGAGTGGATTTTTTAGGAGAACTTCATTCCATAACGGGTACGTAGAATATAATTGTTTTTTGAAATTTTCATTTTCTAATAAGGAACATAAACTGCACAAGTACCATGATCGCTTTTCTTCCCGTCAATTTCAAAAAAATGTTCTAACACGTAATCTATAAAAGTAATATTTCAGTTTGGATTAAGGATTTAGCTGCGTGTTAATCTACAAAGTCGCCTTTGTTGTTGCTGTCGTCGTCGTCGCCGTCATCATCATCGTCAACATTTGCACTTCGTCTTGTTGTTGTTTTGTTTTTTTATAGCAAAGTAAATCAATTTAATAACCTACCAAATTTTTATAATTTAAATAAAATTTTAGTTCATTCATAGAGAGAAGGCGTAGAAAGCTCCCACAATCTCATGTTAAAAATGTTTTTCTAAATATTAACATTATTATTTAGAAATCCGTTCGTAACAATGAGAAGTGCTGTTGTTAAATATGTTGTCTTACATCGTTTTCTTATGTTGCCTACCAATCTTCGAATATTTTCAACTATTTAACTAATTATGTTAGTACCATGTTATACAGTAAATACGAACTGATACAATATAGCTTTGTTTTAAAATCAAAATAAATGTTTTTTTTTGTCTCATAATTTTTAATCAATGACAGAGCAAACATTTGAGAAAAAATATACGCGGACATTACCCAGGGTTTTATGTAATAATTTGAAAATTTACGAAAGAAACAAAACAAAAACAAAACAAAACTAATCTCTAATTAAATATGTATAAATTTTAAAAGAATCGGAATCGCCATCGAGAATCGGATCGGAATTGGAAATTTTGAAAGGAATCGGTAATTGTATCGGAATCGGGAAACATTTTGGAATCATCTCATCACTAATACATTATGCACTTTTTTTTTCTTTTTAAATTTTTGTTTAAAAATGTGATGTAAATTCCATAATTATAAGTTGAGTAATTTAAATCTATTCTTATATGGTTTAACAAAATTATTAAATTAAAGCAATTACGAAATGTAAGAAGATTAATACCAACAATAAATAAAGGACTTACATTAATTACAAGTATACATCTTAACAGAGACATGATTTATTTAATAATACGTCTGCATTTCAAGTCAAATGCCTGAAAAGTCTGAATAAATACAAGGAAATAAGAGATATATAATAACTAATAACACAGGCGCTCATCTAATAGTCAACACAAGGAGCTAAAACAATTGTAAATACATAGGTAAAAACTTGCGA
>NC_136485.1:151504058-151511558 GCF_053919585.1 Euprymna scolopes
ATATATATATATATATATATATATATATATATATATAAGTGACAATGCATGTGTGGGTGTGTCTCTGTATACCTTTCCCAACCAAATAACTCAATTTTCGGTCGAGAGATTCGAAATTGTACATAAGGAATATTGATGTTTGGAAACCTGCTTTTAATCCGGTTTTCGGCCATAAATTTTCTGTCAAGGGTAAAAGATTAATGCTTTGACCATTGCAAACTCTACGAAACTCCTCCGCCAATTTGGGGTCTAAACACACGAAATTTTAAATGTAGCTTACTTGGACATTGATCAAACTTTTTAATTTTACTTGAGTCCCAAAAAATGAATGTTAAGGGTATAAATTAGGGTTAAAGTTAAAGAAAAATGATCTCTGCAATCCCCACTAAATTATCAAGCCAATGTCTGGTCTAAACATTAGAAATGTTAGGTAAAGGGTAATCAGAGATAGTGCAAGCTTTTTAATGAGGTTTGGTCGAAAATTTGAGCTGCCAAGGGGTGTAAGTTAAAAAGATTTTACCTTAGTCGGTGTCTAGAAAACTACTCTGTCCATTTTGGGTTTAAACATTTGAAATTTATACATAACGAGTATTTAGAAATGCGGCAAGCATTTAATCAGTTTTGGCGCAGTAATTTGAATGCAAAATGGCGAAAGCTTAAAGATGTTATCTTCGCAGATTCTATACCAAATTCCTCTGCCAATGTTGGACGTAAAGACTTGAAATTTTAGATGTATGTTACTTGGACATGGTTAAAAGTTTTTATTTCGATTTGAGACAAAAATAATAAATGTTAAGGGATCAAAACTATGGTCAAATTTAAAAGAAATACCTCTGCGGTCTCTACAAAACTATTTTTGTCTAAACATTCTAAATCTTATATAAAGTGTGTGTACACGTTGGACAAGTTATGAACAGTACATCGAGCCAAGCAAAGCCGGGCTGCCAGTATATATATATATATATATATATATATATATATATATATATATATATATATATATATATATATATATATATATCATTGGGTACATCGCCAAGACTGCTTCAGAGAAGGTGGACTCCTCTACCGTGCTAGCGAAGTACTCATACTATAGAGGGTCCTATATATTTACAAGTCTATCGTTTTCTCTTTTATGGACATGCTTACCACATTTAGGCCGATTACACTAGCACTATGCCTTCTTGAACACATATATCTTTCTAAACAGTTTAAAAGCTCATAGATCCTGCATTATAAGCGTAGCTCCTTACTGTGTCCCGTCGTCACAGTATTGTATTGTTGTCTTTTACACTAACTTTAATGAACTGTGTTCAGCTTAACCTATAGTGCTAATGCATATTTAATGACAACACTCCTACACACTTCAGGTTCTTAAATGTATGAAGGTCTTTTAGTCTAATAATTCATTTTTTAACTACTAGACGTCGGAATCCCATGCCTGTTTCCTAATTTACTAACTGTAGAAAGCTGCAAAAATATAAACATAATGTAGACAAAAGTATCGATACTTAACTCTCCACAGTATACTGTTAGATAGGATTCAAACTAGTACTCCTTTATGTCCGAGTGTCAATATGCTTTTTCAGGGGTTAAAAAGAATAAAAGTATATATATATATATATATATATATATATATATATATATATATATATATATATATATATATATATATATAAATGTAAAATACGAAGATAGTCTACCAACTGAGCCAGAACGCCAGACAAAATAATGATCATCGACACAAATTCCACAAACTGTGTCTAACTGATATTTTTTGTTCTTACTATTAGCAGCTTCGTGTTTTAATGTGAAAATGATAGAGAACTAAATGTCAATGAAAATTTAATAAATTTTACGCCAGGCATCACTCTCCCCAATGGTTTACTCGACTTGCGCAACTGCCATTGCCTAAAGGCAGCATGCATACCGCAGATTTAACCGACATAAGTCCAGTTCAAACAGACAGAAGTATATAGAAGCTAGAAGTAACGTTAAGAAAGAAATAGCGACAGCTAAGTGATAATTAACTGAAACCTATAAAACGCATCGAAGCACAAAAATTAAGAATTCGTGACTTCTGCAAAATCTACCACAGTGTAGTAAATAATGGGCGATCAACAGTTCCCCCACTAACCAACAATCACGAGGTTGTTTGCTCAGCAACCGAGAAGGCTAATATGCTTGCCAGTCGGCTTCCCTCAAAATCCACACTGTAACCTTCCAACCACCCCCTACCTGATTTTCCCATGCGAATATACGCCACGCTAGATGATCTGAAAATAACCCCTGTTCATGTGCATGCCATCATAAAAAACCTTGACACTTCAAACATTTGGACCCGATCTAATCCAAGCTGCGCTATTAAAAAAGTGATCAACCTAAGTAGCTCCAACTCTCTCTAAACTCTACAACAAATGCCTTAATGCACCTTGTTTTGCGGGCTATTGGAAAACTGCTTCTGTTGTACCAGTATTCAGAGAATTCTGGCGAAAGAACTGACCCATTAAATTATCGCCCCATTAGCCTCCTCCCACTTTTTGCCAGAATATTTAAGGCCTAAATTAACCATGCTCTAGTCCATTCCTTACAGGTGCTAAACTTCTGACTGACCAATATTATGGATTTAGACAATCCCGTTCCGCAGCAGACATCCTAACTGTAATCTCTGAACGTATATACCATAAACTGGACAAAGCTGAGGAGGGCAGAGCGGTGGCTCCAGATATATCTAAGGCTTTTGACAGGGTATGGCGTGAGGGTCTCCTCAGGAAAATAAGATCATACGTTATCACTGGTAGAATACTTAACACAATTAAATCCTTCTTACGTAAGAGAAAAATCCAAGTTGTCCTCGACGGTCGTATATGTAAACAATAGGATATAAATACGGGAGTGCCCCAAGGGTCTATCCTTGGGCCTCTATTGTTCCTAATATTCATAAATGACCTCCCCGGCAAAATTGCCTCTGTGATGGGTATATATGCTGATGAGCCCACACTCTATAACAGGCACGACAGGAAAACAAATGAACACATATCTAAGGAAATGGTAGAAACACTAGAGTATGACCTCCAATCTGTAGTGGAATGGGGACAAAAATGGATGGTCACGTTGAATGCCTCCAAGACTAAACTAGTTTCCTTCAATAATTACAAGAAACCTTCTCTACCACCAATAGCAATGGCCAATGACTCTATATCTGAGGGTACATCTTTCAAACTCCTTGGCCTAAGGTTGTCAGGAAACATGAGTTGGAACAATTACATTGAAAGCATTGCCAGGGCCGCTGCAAAGAATGCAGGCACTCTCTACTGTGCTAGAAAACTACTAACACCCGAATGTATACTGTACATCTATAAGGCCACTATTCGCCCATGTATCGAATATTTTGTCATATTTGGGCTGGTGCATCTGCTACTAGTCTCTCGCTCCTAGACAAGGTTCAAAAGAGAGTCGCCAATCTGATAGGCCGACAAACCCGACAGGCAGCTAAATCACACCCTTGCACAGTAGAGATCCGTAGATGCAAAATATCTTTCTACTCTAGTAGTTTCTTCACCAGAACCGCTAGACTTTGGAATTCCATTCCAGGTCCCTACTTCCCCAACTGTACTGACGTGTAGAAGTTCAAGATTAACGTTAACCGACATCTTTCTGAACAAATCCCTACTTAGTACCCCAGTAGTTGTTGCCCCTGATAGTAGCGCCCTACACCAAAGTGGCAATGTGCCTTTTTGGGGTGAAAATGTAATTAAAATATATATATTGATTGTCTTAGCGAATGTAAAATTTTACGTGTAGCTGGCAAATGTTGCTGGATATATACATATACAGCTGTGTTTAATTCCGATAATTCTCATATAATATGATAATATTCTTTGCATTGGGTTCCCTGATAATATTTGTCAGAATTCCTTCCAGAAAAAACCTAAGACATTCAGGGAAAGGTCACGTGAATGTCGGCAATATCCTAAGTGAAGTTGAGTTAATTCTTGATAAAATTATTTATAAAAAATGGATGATTTATATGACATCAGCTTCAGTCGAACCCTCAACCAAAATTTATGAAGAATTGTTGGTAATATTATTTATGAGAATAAATGGAAGAACAACTATTTACCAGCTTGGATGTAAGCGTGTCACATAAAAGAATACACACGCTATCGTATTAATATATAGATAGTCGTAGCCAATCATAAACTCATAATAAATAATAAGTGAAAAACTGACGTGTTTGATTTTAAGCTCATTGAATTATGGTTGTGTATTAGCATTTACTCGTAATTATGAAGGAAAAATTAGTCCTAGAAACTTTAATGAGCCGTCATTATATTTATCGTGTCTGTAAACACACGACTAATATAAAAGTAAAACGAAAAACTACCCTAGCAAGTGTATTTTCTACTACGAATATTGCATGTCGTGTATATTTTCTCCCTACGTAACCATAGGGTAAAGGATTGTTTTACAAGAAAATATGAGATTAACTTAACGCAACTATCATCTGCAACGTTATATATTTTAAAGTAGAAATACGTTTCTAAAACGTGACACTGAACAGAAGATTATAAGGCAATTACTATTGTGTTCTTTATGTATGTTTTATACAGTTGAACGCAGAAACATTAATATCAGCCTGTTTTTTCTATGTTTAATTCATTACGGAAGAACGTTAGCAAAACAAATACAGTTGATATCAAACATGCAGTTTACTTGGTAGCACAGTTAAAGTATTTAGTTATACTGTATCTATAAGGACACACAATTATGGAGAAAGAGTGAATCTGACGGACAGAAAAAAACTAACAGAAAAAGAAAAATAAAGTGTGATATTGACTTCTTGTTTTTGTTTTTGAAGTCGAATGTTTCAAAGATATTGTTAGAATATCCGTTATAAATCAGAGTTCATTTTCCTTCAGTAAAACCTCTGGGAAATGTTGTTTTTGAGGAATAGATTAAACTGTCTTTTTACATTTCTTTTCAGGCGGCTATTAATCATTTTTGAAAACATTCGCTATTGTAAATTACAAGACGCGATTAAAGTTAAGGTTACACAACGATTTGTTTGTCTCGTGGGCTTTATTCGTTGATCTTTACTGCCAGCGAGGAATCATAGTGGCGATATTTTTCTGTCATCCTTGGCTTGCGTGATTACCATTTCTGTATCTCGCAGGATGTTTGATCGCTTCGCTTGTTCTTTCATCGTTTACATATATTTGTTATGCGTCAATTAAAAGAAAAAAGAAAACTCTTTTAAGTAAAAACAATACAGATTTAAAATGTATGATTCCACATCTTTCCATGAAATAGAACTGAAGCGATTGCATTTGACACCGAAACGTGATGGTTGTCTTCTGTGTAACGACAGGGCTGACGATCTGTTTGTTTACAGTTCAAATCAAGTGCGTTCTACAAATATCATTTCCTACTAAAGATGCAGGCCAACATCAATACGCTCTCGCTCCCGTACGTACCTAATTTTTTCATAGAAAGAATTATGCCATGAAAATACCAGGGAACATAATGTCAGCTATAGAACCTTTCGATGTATACATCAGTCTGTTTTTTTTTACTCAACAACCTCTCGTTTAATGACCATATATCATCTGGTCCAATACCTATTGCTTAATATATATATATATATATATATATATATATATATATATATGTTTGTGTGTGTGTTTGAAACTCTGTTCCGTTTGTCTGTTTCCCACCTGACTACAACCTGGATGTGTTCAAGTCCAACATAAACAAACATTAAAAAAAATGTCTGATGAGTCGCCCCTTAAGTAAGACACTTTATCAAATCTCGAATATTAACGTGCTGTATATGCAAAAACCCTTACTCCCGAGTGGGGTCCGGGCCTTGATAAGTGGTGACTAACTTGTAAAGTAATATATATATATATATATATATATATATAGATATATATTTTACACAGTGATCACCACTTATCAAGGCCCGGAAGCCACTCAGGGATAAGGGTTATTGCAAGTACATTACGTTAGTGTGGAGATTTGATGAAGTGTTTACTTAAGGGGGCGGTTCATTTGAAATTTGTTAACATTGGACTTGAAGACATCCAAGTTTTAGTCCGGAGAGAAGCAGGCAGACGAAACAGAGTTCCACAGGCGTGCAGTTCAAAGAAAGAAGCTTTGTTCATGGAATCCGCGTTTTGATTTAGGCACAGATATAGAGTGGAGGAAATTTTTCACAGTGGATTCAGCTAGACGGGTGTTTTTCGTGAAAGATTGGCGAGGGGGGACCAGAGATTGGAGTTCAGACAAGTACCTGCCATAAAAATAACGATAAAACAAGGATATGCTCGCAACGTCTCTTCTGTGGGAGAGAGGTTGCAGGGTAGAGAAAAGGGCATCCCCCACTAAGCCACGAAGTCTATTTTTTACTCTGTCAAGGCATGATAGGTGTTTTTGGCCGTTCCTGCCCAGATATGGCAACAGTATTCCATCTTTGGACGTACTTGGCTTTTATATAGATAGAGAATTGCATCAGTAGTGAGATATCTTCTGGAGCGGTAGACGGATCCCACCATCTTACCAGCGACCTCGGCAAAAGACAATGTACGTGTTCCATTTCAGATCAGGAGTAAAGGTCAAACCCAGAAGCTTGTCAAAACACGGGGCCTCACCCAAACGAGAGCCATCCATCACAATTGATGCCAACTGGGGATCAGAGCGTTGATGATGTAAGGATAGGAGTTTGGTTTTGGATGCATTAAAGGTAACCCACAAATCTTCCCCCACTGAACCACGCGCTCGAGATCAGAGGAGAGAGAATCAGAGAGAACTTTGTCATTTACAGCCTTTGATGTGTTGCCGTAGATGGTCGTGTCATCAGCATAGATGTCAACGAATTATCTAAGTATGTGTTTAGGGAGGTCATTGATGTAGATCAGGAAGAGAGTTGGGCCCAGGATTGACCCCTGAGGGACTCCAGCATTTATATTGCAGGCCTCCGATTTTTGTCCATAAACCACTACTCTTATGAACCTATCGGAGAGAAATGATTTAATGATAGAGAAAACATATCCAGTTATACCGTAGCTGGAAATCTTGTGAAGTAGACCCTTATGCCATACCTTGTCGAAGGCCTTTGATATGTCAAGAGCAATTGCCCTAGAAAGGAAGCCTTTGTCAAGAGATTCACTAATCCTGTGGGATATAACCGTCAGCACAACTGCGGTAGATCTTGCAGAGCGGAAACCATATTTTGTGTCACTAAGAAGGTTATTCCTGCTGAGGTGGTTGACTATTTCTGTATTTAATATAGATTCCAGCAACTTACTCATAAGACACAGGAGACTTATTGGTCTGTACTGAGAGGGAGATGACTTATAACCTGAATTCTTAAATACAGGGCAAACTGATGAGGTCTTCCAGGGGGTCGGAAAGCACTTTTCCTTGAGGCAGCGCTTAAATAGTTTCGTAAGTATGGGAACAAGTTCTGGTTGAAGCTTTTTTACACTATAATTGGGA
>NC_136485.1:151514058-151524058 GCF_053919585.1 Euprymna scolopes
CATATTAAAATGAGAAAATATGTCCCTAAACATCGTAAATTACATTGCACAGACACACACATGCACACACACACACATGCAATACACGAACGCACACAGATATATATATACATATATATATCAATATATATATATATCAATATATATATATCAATATATACATATATATATATATATATATATATATATATATATATATATATCATAAACAGCAATCACTCGTCACGAGTATGATTGTTCTCCCGTTGGAGACATTAGCTCTTCTCATTTTTGGGTCATTAGAACCCTGTGGTGACCGATCCTTGACTCACAGATTTTATTGCAGTGGAGGCATGCGTGTTTGGTTGTCTCGGTAATAGAAAAGGCGGAAGGAACTGTGTGGTAGTAGATATTTCCTTTCTCTGCTTCCTCCTGTTTCCGCGGCTCTGTGGTCATTTTCTGAACGAACCGTACCTTTATGGACCATCTTGCTCCACATGCCTCTCTGAAGAGAGCATCCTCTAGGATGTAGGATCTGGACTTTTTTTATGTTAAGGTCAATCCAAGGAGCCGGTAGGCCCTCCCAAACGTATGCAAGATGTTCTGGAGAACATCTTATAACACGCACACACACACACACACACACACACACACACACACACACACACACACATATATATATATATATATATATATATATATATATATATATATATATATATATATATATATGTTACTCTTGGTTCGTTTGCAATTAATAGTCTAAAAAACCACTGGACGGATCGGTTCCACGTTTTGGTATAATATGTTCACTATATCCATGTGTGTTTTCTTTGCACCGATAGAGCATTTTTTTTATTTAGGGACAATTATTTATTACCGCCTTCTGAAACATTACCAGTGTTTCCAATTTTGCGGTTTTCCTGCTTGATCTGGAGATTTCGTTTGCAATCTAGCAGGCAATTCTAGAAAATCTGGAGATATCTTGCACCACCCCCCGCAATTTTAGATTTAAAAATAAAGAAAAGCGCTTGAAAATACTTTAAAACATAAAATAAACTCATTCATGAAAGTAAAAAAAAAGTAGCATTTATTGCCTTTGGTAACAATTATTTATTGATTATTTTTTTTCACCTTTTTTCGGCTAACCATTCTTAAGTCTCGCTATAAAATCGATTTTTCCAAGTACATTTTAGGTGGGGGGGGCATTCCAACCTCCGAAGTTTAGTTTCAAATACCATCTAAGCAACCCCGCTGTATTTAGAAGTATTTAGTCGAAAATTCTAAAAAGCAAGAAACAACAGCAAAAAAAAAATTATACCAATACAGTAGAATTTAATTATCTACCAACCTAAATACTTTTAACATGCTAAAACAAAGTGTGTTTGTTTTTTTTTATTTTTCTAATTTCAAAATATGTTGCACCATTATTGTGATGTTTAATTTGCAGTATATTTCAATTTAACTTTTATTATAAAAAGCTAGAGTTTATGATTTGTTTCTTGCCAAAAAAAATACCCTCTCTGGTCGAAAAATCGTAAGTACAGACAAAATGAATGACGACGCTCAAAGTGTATAAACATTTTGACCACTCCCTTTACTTAAAAATTCACCAAAAATTAGGAAAGTAACCATTTTAATCAAAATTTCAGTATTTATCAAAGAATGATCGCAGAATATAATGAAGGAATTATTTTTAATTTACTCTTAGTGAAAAGGTTTTATTTTGTTTAAGCAAAAATATATTTACAAAAGTTATGGTTTTCATTAGTAAAAAAAAACCGCAACAATTTATTTTTGCTTTTTTATATAAATAAAGCATCGTAATTTGTAACAAAAAGAAAAATTTTACGGGAGCATTACGAAAAAAAACCCCTAAAGACCGTATTAATGAATTCGATATAACTCGAGGAAAAATGAATTTCTCGCATGTTATTCAGGAAATTAAAGATTCAATTAGATTCCTATTTCAGTCACCTAAATTATTTAGAGTAAAATGAGTTTAGGAATTTATAGCCTAACCTAAATATTATTTTTTTTTTGCTTAAAAAATAGAATTAATATAGTACGTTAGGTAAAATTTGCATAGAATGCCCTGCTTCACGGTTGTTGTAAACATGGAAAGGAAATTTGAATTTCGTTCCCTTTTAAATTCGGTAATTTTTTTACATTACGTCAAACTCATTGTTCACATTCGACACGTCAACTTTTATAGCTTTTCGGGTATGCTGGCAAGGTTAGGAGTGTCTATTCCGAAAGCCGTTCTTAACACTGGTAGATTGGTAGGTGTGTCAGAAATTTCGTGAAAAATAGTGAATAATTCCACCCTGTCTTTCGAAACTTATAACTCCAAGCCCTAATTTTTTTTTTAATTAAAGGACCAAGGACCAAGGTTTCATTAAAAACAACAAAAAAACAACAACGTGTTTTAAAAAAAAAAAGGGTTTTAAACTTCGGACTTCACAGGCAGATTTCTAAAAAACACTACTTTTTTTGTTTTCAATTTGAATATATTATTTATTGACCTTTTTTTTTTTTTTTTTTTTTACAAAGGCATCACCACATTATCAAGGCCCAGAGGCCACTCAAGGATAAGGGTTAAAGAGTGTACAGTAGAAGTTGGTCAATATAGTAATCATTAGTAATGAAAATTTGGTAAATTTAATAACTTATATGGAACGGCTCATCAAGAACTTATTTACTTTAGACTTGAACAAAACCATATTGTAGTCAGCCGGAAAGCAGGAAAACGGAAGACAATTCCACAGGCGTGCAGTTCTAAGAAAGAAGCTTTGTTCATGGAATCTACGTTTAGGTTTAGGCACAGATAAAGAGTGGGGGAAATTATTGATAGTGTTTACAGCTAGACGAGTGTTTCTTGTGAAAGTTTGGCGAGGGGGGACCATAGATTGAAGCTCAGTTGAACACTTTCCATGAAAATAACGATACATCAGAGACAAACTCGCAACATCTCTTCTGTGAGATAGAGGTTGCAAGGAGGAGAAAAGGACATCTCCTACCTTTTCTCTTCAATTTGTGATATATAACACTTTAGTGAGTAAATTATTTACTTTTTAATAGACATTTCAAAATGAATGCGTGAATTATTCGACCCCTTATCTTCCAAGCTTATAACTACTCGAAAATATGATTCAAGCCCTATCTTTTTTCAATTAAAGGAGCAAGGACCAAGCATTCATAAAAGAAAAACAAAAGAAAAAAAACAAATAACGTGGTTTAAAAAAAAGGTTTTAAACTTCGAACTTTACAGGTAAATTTCTAAAAAAACACTACATTTTGTTGTTTTAAATTTGAATATATTATTTATTGAACTTTTCTCTTCAATTTGTGATATATAAATCTTTGGTAAGTAAATTAATTATTTACTTTTTAATAGACACTTGAAAATAGGGAAAGGGCGTGATATTTAAATTGGAATGATCATAAAATTTCACATTGACCCTGAAAATATCGTAAAAATAGGATCAATAGAAAAAATTTGAAATATTTTTAAAGTTTAAAAATTGAAAAATATTGAGTTCGTAAAATTCATTGCTGTTTTTTAAAGAAATAAAAAAAATATTTCTATTACTTTTAAAACAACTTTAATAGTTTATTTTGGAAGTATAATCCATAAAGAAAATAAACAGCCCGCTTGTAAAAGAGAAATTACGAGTTTTTTTTTTATATTTTATTCGCAGTTTCCTGATAGGGGTGTCAAAAATTCCTACAAAAATTCTGATACATCTACTAGATTGCAGTGTATATTCGTTGTAAATGTACCCGACAACCTATAAATGTCGACATTTCCAATGTGAATGGTAAGCTGGACTTATGTAAAACATAACAAAAAGATATACCAAACTGACTTTTTCGTTTAAAAATGGAATTATTTTCCTTTCGTTATTAACTTTTTTTTTTTTAAATATTTGTTGTTTTATATACATAAAGTACAATTGTTGAATGTTACTATTTTGATTATATTCGTTTGGGGTGCACAATTAAAAAATTAAGAAAAATTAAAACGGAGTGAAATTTAAGTTTCCGTTCCATTTTTACAACGACCGAAAAACAGTGAATACTCAGCAGTTTTATCGTAATTTATAAGCATAATGTTAAAACACTAAATCAACATTTTATTTATTTTTTGCATAATTAATGATGGAAGTATGTTTCTGTTTATATTCTGAACATCTGTTAAAAAAATAAGTTGTACATTCTCTTGAAAATATGAATCAAACTTTTTTCTACTTTCACATAACTATTTACAGTGTTCATATAAAGCATTCATCTGTTCTTTTTATAATAAAAATTCCGTTTTCAAAGATAAACGTTTACTGCAAAATTTCTTTTTTAAAAAAAGTGCAAGTTGTCATGAAAAAAAAAAAAACTTTCTCCGAACAATTTATGGTAAAAAATTAATCTTTTTTTGGGGGAAAAATAACAAATTTTGTTGATTAAAAAAATTGCAAATAATAATAAAAGTAAATGAACGAACAAAATGCAATTTTCCTTAAGGAATGTGTTCCATTTTAACAAACTGAGCCACAGTAACGCGTGACCGGGTAGAGCTAGTGTTACGTTGTTTGGCTGTTGAAGTTATTATATATATAAATATATATATATATATATATATATATATATATATATATATATACTAGCAAAAGTACCCATCGTATACTGGGTTCAAAAACAAGCTGCAGAAAATGGACTGATTTATGAAAATATGATAGGTTATGAAAAGGAATGGTTGTAAAGAGATAGCTTCGAATGTGGGGGTATCAAAACCAAAGCAAAATATAATTAAAGTAAAAATAAAATAGATTACCCCATAAGTCATTATACCATACCTGTTAACATTGAAACACTTATCACAATATTCTGTTGATCTATATTAAATACCTTGTTAAACTTTGTGACCTAGTTCCATTCCATGGAAGTCAGACTCGAACGAACACACCATAATTTTGTTATACCATATTTCTCCAAACTGAAACATACTTATCAGAGTATACTTACGCAGATAGATATGAAAAGTCTTTATTAAAGTGTGTGTATATTTCCATTCTATGGAGGCCAGGCGCAAACGAAGATCCCACAATTTTATTATACTATCCCTATTTAAGTTAAAACATACTTATCAAAGTATTCTGATGTACATCTATATCAAAAACACGTGTAAACTTTTTTTTTTAATTTTTTTTTCCATACTTTGTGGACCAGGCGCGTACGCAGACCCCACACTTTTAATGAACCATCACTATGCAAGATCAAACACACCTATTCCTGTATCTCGATGCATCTACTTTTATTATATGTGATCAGTTTTCTATAATAGTAAACCATATAGGAACCTAATCGTGAGCAGACACACACATACGTCAGCTTTATATTATAGAAGATACAGAGAGAGAGAGAGAGAGAGAGAGAGAGAGAAAGAGAGCGGTTGAGTGAGTGAGTGAGAGAACGATTTACATCAGTGATCTGACGAGAATCTGTGTGTGATGTATTATTATTATTATTATTATTATTATTATTATTATTTTTATTATTATTATTATTATTATTATTATTATTATTATTATTATTATTATTATTATTATCTATATATTAATATGCTTGTCCGTACGGTGTCACGTCATCACCATCGTAAACATTAATTAATGAAACGCGTCATCATCATCGCAAACATTAATTAATGTGAATTATCTCCCTTTATTTTCAATCTTGATTAGTTAAAAATCATTCAAACCTTTTATTTCCCAAAACTTTCCGAATATATATATATATATATATATATATATATATATATATATATATATATATATATATATATATATATATATATATATATATATATATATATATATATATATATGAACTGTCTATTTATGGTTCCGGATTATTTTAAAGACAAATATGCATAGAAGGTATCGTTCCAGAGTTTAAATAGTATAGTATTTTACTTACATTTTTATCGATGTTTTCAGTAGTACGGAACGCTTATTCTACGTTATTCAGTAATAAATATATTTTTTACATTTAACACTACGAGTTCGTTTTTTTTTTTACTGTGCCACTTTATCTTTTTTTTATTTCTTTTTGAGTGAGCCTTACATAGCAAAAAATATGTTTAGAAATAAATGTTACAAAAGTCAAGAATAACTTTATTAAATTAATCACCAAAGTCACCATTCGCAAATACACTGAGTAACACAAAGTCAACACCTATTTTACGTCTTGTTATTATTATTATTATTATTATTATTATTATTATTATTATTATTATTATTAATAATAATAATAATAATAATAATAATAATAATAATAATAATCTTATTTATTATTGGCTTAGAAGGAGCTTTCACACAGCTCATCACAATCTCTTATTCAAAATAGCCTGTGGTGCTCCTTGGAAGCTTAGTGGCAACAAGACTCTCTATACTCCCAGTAGTCTCCACCTCTTTCAATAACATTTCCAAATACATTGACTTTTCGCAACGGGCATTGGTCTTTACTGGAATGTGAGTGGCGATAAGCCTCCCCAACGGCCCTGTTCTCTTGGCATTCATTCAGCGTAGGTCTGCTCAGTGATCAGTCCTCCTTCTTTCTCTCCTGCTTGACGCTACTTGGCTACACGGTCGCACTCATCTTTTGTGGAAGGAGGGCAATGAAAACATAGGTATGCAGCCTCAATGTTCTTTGTTCTATATAGCTCTGTAGCAGCGTGCCTAGCCTGTGCTTGTGGTTCATGTGTCTTAGTCTCCGCATGCAAGTGTATTCCTTAATATTTCAGCTGTTTTCTTTATTGTTGCTCCTGGTGTTGTTCCAGTCATTATTCTGATTCCAATTACTCCAATTGTTTTGTCGAAGTTTTTCGAGATTGCTCCTGGTGCACCTATTATTATAGTTATTATTTTGGTTTTCTTGATCTTTCACATTCCTTTGAGCTCTTTGCATTGTTTTGTATACTTGCCCAATTTCTCCTTTTCTTTGATATTCACCCTGTGGTCAGCTGGATTATTATTATTATTATTATTATTATTATTATTATTATTATTATTATTATTATTATTATTATTAGTCCTAGATAGTTGACTATTTGGGAATTCTTCACGCTGTATGTGCTCTCCGCGTATCGTGGCATTGTATTCAGTCGTTCCGATCATCCACTTTCTACTGTTTTTTTCAGCGCTGACCCAGGATGGGAGTAGGGGGGATTGCACGACTCTTGCCACAATAAGTTCACGTGCAGGCAGCCTCTATCATAGCCTCTCAAGTCTGAAGGAATCTACCACATAAGGAACATTGTTTACACAGAATTTAAATTTTATTCAGACGAAAGGTATATGTTTTAGCTTGATTTACGAACATATTCTTGAGGTCCATATAAACACACGTAAAATAATGTAGATGTGTCCATAGCGTTTGATATTTTTACCTAAAGGCATGCGTCGATTTAGTCATAATTTCTTTTTTTTTTTTTTTTTGATCGTGTCTATTCGTGGGCCCACTCCATCTCAACAAGCGGAAAAACAAATGCGTACCAACAAAATGATGAAGCACATTCGTTGATTTTATTTATTCCCGAAGTATTTGATGATGGTTTTATCAGAAAATCGAATATCGATCAATCCAACCGCTTAGAACAACCCCCTATCTCTTCATGGTCTACTCACATCCATCTGCACTCGCCGCTTCAAAAATCCATGACTTTGGTTACTGGGCAAACCGAGTCGAAGGAACATGTGTCTGCACATAACATTACACTCGTAGTCGGTTTATGTCAATTCTAAATAGTCCTGAAGATAATGCAATATATATTACACTAGCGTAGCACAGAATACATACAAGATGCTGATGATTATTATTCGTATTATAATACACTAAAGCAATATCATGTGTGTATATTATCACAATCTATCCTTTTTTATAGAAAAACTCGTCAGATTTACGATTATATAATCAAAATATAATGCTCCAGAAAATGTGTGTTCTATTAGTATCCAACCGTTGTTTTTATGTTTTATGAATATGGAAATTGTGGTCTCTTTAGTTGAGTGATTATATAAACAGAAAAATATTTACCTACATATCTATCTATTCATCGGCCTCTTTCTTTTTGTTCCTGTATATATATATATATATATATATATATATATATATATATATATATATATATATATACATACATATATATATATATGTTCATAGACACCCATACATAAGCCTATGTATACATGTATGAATATATAGCTACATAGATAAATAGATTGATTGATTAAGCGTCATTATATGTATGTAGACATATATATGACTACATATGCAGCTGTATATATATATATACATGTATATATATGTAAATATATGTATATATGCATGTGCAACTGTGCATGTATATATATATATATATATATATATATATATATAGAATATATCTTTATATAATAAATCGATATACATGTACCATTATATAATTGTCATTTTGTGTGTGTGAGAGCACTTCTGTCATGAGTTTTGAAACAGTTGCAAATATCACCCTCAGCTAATTTAGATGAATGTCAGTGTTCCTAGATATGCTTTCTATAGGAATCGATCAGATACGTATGGAAATCGAAAATAATCATATCTTTAAAATAGCAATTCTTACATAGATCAATAAGAAAAAAACATTCAAGGGAATATTTTACGTTACATTGGCAAAGGGAGATATTGCAATTTCAACAAATCATTTATTCTTAAAATGCAACTTATTTATGAATAGGAGATATGGCTTGATGTAAAAGCGAATAATAGAAAGATTCCCTGTTCAAACTGTAGGGGTGGATTTCCTGCCTAATTTATTTAAAAAAATTTTTTTAATTATTAATGAGTTCAATTTACGATAAAAGAAGAGGTACTATTTAAAATCACCGCAATTTTGTTAGTATATTGTAAAGTGAATTTTCCAGGGCATTCTTTGGCAAGCCTAAATGCCAGCCGACGTTATATTCAAAACAAACACAGGCAGAATTTGATGAACGGCATTATCATTATTATTATTTTTTTATTTTTATGTGTTTTTATCTTTCAAATTAGTTCAGAAAGCAAATTATCCCTCGTGATATATGATAATCAAAAGAGGATTGACTTTAAACATACATGCGCATCTGCATTAAAGAAAACATCATTTTTTACCGTATTGTATGACCAAGCATCGCCGGGCTGCAAGGTATTCATATATAAACAGATGGAGGGGCAGAAAGAAATAGAAATGTTAATATATAGACAGTCCCATTCATAATTAGATGAATAGACAATATCCTCTATGTCGACAAGACGCTTAATGTATTTCAAATGAGATGTTTACAAACTCTCCGTTGGGTAACATTACGAGATGGATAAAGCAATTCATAGATCATGTATAAACAGACAAGTCACAAATGTTAATCTAGAATATAATTATTATAGAATCGATAGTAATCGAACTTGTTACATTTAGGCAATTATTTCCTGGCGGTATCAACGTGTGTACACCTATCTTTGAATTCCAGTTAAATGCTATTAATGGAATCGCAGTAATTACTATATCTAACAGACATAAAACGAACAATATCAAATGTTACCATGGCTGACTAAATTAAATACTTCAAGTTGAATTTCTAGTACGGTTCCTGCATAAACACGGAATATATATATTGGAAAACAACGCTAATTAACTTAGAAAAATTTGCGATCAATTGAACGTAAATTGTGTTTTGATTATGTCTGACTGATAACGTTCAGTTCCATAACATTATGCACTAGACGATTTTGGAAAATATTTCTTTTTCTAATTTGTTCGGAACACGGCAAATTCGAATTTTGCGACATGAGTTCGTATAACGTAGTTCAATCACGCAGGTCATAATTGCCAATTCATCTTTATTATTAAATATATTACTATACTGTTGCCAGGTGCTACTATATAAAGTTGACCTTACTCATGTATACGTGAAATCTTATATGAAAACTACAAAATAAGCATAGTAAGCGTAAGGAA
>NC_136485.1:151526558-151564058 GCF_053919585.1 Euprymna scolopes
TATATATATATATATTTATATATATATATATATATATATATATATATATATATACAACACATCCATATCCATATGTTATGTAGAATGTTGTCCAACTTCTTGATCATTCTTTTGGTTTAGATATATTTATACAAGGATTTTTTTTCAAAATAGTAATATGAAAACAATAGAGAAAATAGAATATTAACAGACTTATATAACTAATTGGATAGAATAATAATCATGACGTAGCTTAACCTTTTTTTATTGGAAAAAGGATTGGGTGTTGTTGCTATAGTAGCAGTTCAGATCTTCATAACTTCTTTAAGCGCATGTACTTTGAAAGGCTTGCAGGATATAGCAGTTTCTTGTTTGATATTTTATAGTTTGTCCCTCTCCTTAAACCTTGTTATCGCAAGTTTGTTTTTTGTTTCTGATAGGCATAACCGACATAGCGAGTTTGATGAGTCGCAAGTATTTGATTTTCCAATAATCTTCCATTCTATCTTTGGTGTTTGCTTTCCCTAACTAGTTTCCGGTAGTGTTACGATAACGAGGTGTCTTTTCATATGTGTGATTATTCATCGTGTATGTTTGCGTGTGTATATATATATATATATATATATATATATATATATATATATATATATATAATTATTTTTTATCGTGATAATTATTATCTTTTCCTCAATACTAGAGCATACATATATGTTATCGGGAAATATGCTACGTTATAGAATATGCTTCATTATAGATATAGATTTTTCAGACAATATACATGCAAATTGGTAAATAATAGCATATATTTGTCTACATGGATGAAGTATTATATATATATATTTTTATATTTATATGTATATATATATAATTATATATATATATATACTTATTTATATATATATAGATATTTTCTATATAATTATAAAATACATACATACACTAGTGTGTTATCCTTTCGGGAATCATCAGGGGATTGTGTCACTATTAAGGCCCCTCGATAGATTCGAAGCTGGCAACAAAAGCCATCGCTGGCTTTATTAGTAAAGACCTAATCCAGTCGGCCACCGTTAATTGCGAGAAATTCTGTTGATATTAGAATATTTATTTTTGAATATTTTTGGACGTCTGTAATAGTGGTCTAATCATTATATGATGATCTGCACATTTAAGTAAAATTAAGCCAATTTATTTCAATTGAAAATGCTCAACGAACAGAAACGAGTTTCTAAAATGCGTTGCCATTAATATTTACTACAATAATGATTATATATATATATATATATATATATATATATAAGACACTGATAGAATTCAGATGAAAATTCTGATAAATATTACTCGAAGTAATACATTCAAGGTGATCCTAGCCAAAAAGGAAAAACTCAATATTTAAGAATAGAGTAATATCTAAGTTTGGTGGTTAAATTTCATAATTCTAAAATAAACAACATATAGACACATGTATTCGATTTATAGAATTTATTATTTTACAAAAGGAATATATAGAAGGGGGTATGTTATTTACCTTAATCCATGGATTTTCATCAAAGGAATTGAAATGCGGTTATCAAAATATTCAGCTGTGAATCGAAGCTTATTTTGCTTTTCAGCACAATTATTGAAAATAGTTTTTGGGTGATTGTGGATAATTTTATGGAAAAAAAATTATACGAAAATAGAACTTTATACAACTTGGGCAATCCATTATCGGAAGGGTTACAATGTCCTCCGGTGTTATAAATCCAGGTGGGCAGAGAATAGGTCGAGGGGAAAAAGTAATATTCCCATATACCGAAAGCGTATTGCCCCTTATTGATTTTTCGAAAAGTATACGGGGCAGCCTTATTCATTGTTGTGTTGAGTGTGTGTTGGTTGTAGTCCACATGCTTTCTAGGTGTTGTCAAAGTGTATCCGAGGTTGGGTGGATATACCATTCTATTGTAAATATATCCGTGACTAATAGAATCTGAGCATTGATTTATGTATGCAATGGACCTCGAAATCAATAGTATAGGCAATAAAATAGCAAAATAATCCTGGAGACGATATTCAGAATAGTGCGTTAGGCGATTTGCTTCTGGTATGAGTCTCAGTAGAAAGATAGTTCGCTTTCTTGTTGATAGTTGGTGAGGGAAGCCTTTAAGATGAGGGAAAGAGGAATGTGGGGATGAAGTAGAGAGGGTAAAGAGATAGGGAGGTAAAATTGGGCAAGCATACAGGTGCTAAATGGATATTTTTAGGTGGGGGATTGTATTTTAGTATTCTTTAAAAGGGTTGGCCTCTTGATTTTAAGTTTAAATTGGAAATGGATATTCTTGTGATTTTTAATGGGAGTGTGCGTGATATAGGGTGAGTGTGCTGTTTTTTCTGTGCGGATTGGTGAGCGGGTTAGGTGGAGACAGAGACGAGTCATGGTCGGAAATTTAGGAATGCTTGGAGAGTTACTTGTTTAAGTTAGTTTAAGGTTGGGTTCTTTTAAATTTGAGTGTATATTTAAAGGTGACTTGATTAGATGAGATACAGTCAGTTCATTACGCTTGTCGTGGTAGTGTGAACTTGTTTTATTAAATTTGTTTAATTTTTATTTAAAATGTATATATTTCTGTTTGCAGGCGATCTATGGATGAGTTTGTTTTGTTGTTCGTCGAGATTCAATTAATTTTGAGTGAGTGCTTTATATACTGTGGTTAATTTGCTATGTTTATAATGGGGAGAATTGATTTAAATGCAGAGATGGGGGAGTTGTCCAAACGTGGTTGATTTTAACTCTTTATATAATAATTACTTGAATATCCATCTGTAAAACCTTAACACAAGTGCAAATATAAGCACATATATACCCACAGACACACAGACACACATACACACATATATAGACATACACATATACATATACATAGTATACACATAGGCACAAACACTTATCCATACCATGCATACATAAATACAGACTTATATACACACGGATCCTTATACTAATGCACATGTGTACTCAATTACATATATACATATCATAACGCATACATGCAAGCACACATATTAGAGAAGAAAACTACTTATACAGCCGGGCGCGTATGTATGCGCGTGTACTCGAGTGTAAACTGCGCCCTGATCTGAAATGGAACACGTACATGAAATATGTTGCCGAGGTCGCTGGTAAGATGGTGGGATCCTTCTACCGCTCCAGAATATATCTCACTACTGATTCAATTCTCTATCTATATAAAAGCCAAGTACTCTAAGGATGGAATACTGTTGCCATATCTGGGCAGGAGCTGCTAAAAATAGCCTATCCTGCCTTGACAGAGTACAAAATAGACTTCGTGGCTTAGTAGGAGATGCCCTTTTCTCTACCCTGCAACCTCTCTCCCACAGAAGAGACGTTGCGAGCCCATCCTTGTTTTATCGTAATTTCCATGGCAGGTGGTCGGCTAAACTCCAATCTCTGGTCCCCTCTCGCCAATCTTTCACGAAAAACACCCGTCTAGCTGAATCCACTGTGAAAAATTTTCCCCACTCTATATCTGTGCCTAAATCAAAATGCGGATTCCATGAACAAAGCTACTTTCTTAGAGCTGCGCGCCTGTGAAACTCTGTTCCGTCTGACTGCTTCCCACCGGACTACCACTTGGATGTCTTCAAGTCCAATGTTAACAAATCCCTAATGAACCGCCCCCTTAAGTAAACACTTCATCAAATCTCCACACTAACGTAATGTATTTGAAATAACCCTTATCCCTGAGTGGCTTCTGGGCCTTGATAAGTCGTGATCATTGTGTAAAAAAAATGTGCATGTCCGAACATCGCTATAATCAAGTGCAAGCATGCAAGTCACACTCCCATATGAAAACTATCGTATACATACAGCAATTAAACACAAGTGATATGTCTAAAAAGAGATAAAGGAGCGTGCACTACCGTTTAAGATATACATACATCAAAAAATTATCGGGTTTATCTAATGATTTTATTTTAGAGAGGGGGGGGTAATCCCCATTTGCCTGCGAATTTACATGGTCCAGTGAGATACAGAACGCTAGAGTGTACTAATATACGGCTAAGGTGTGTACCTACATTAAATGTCCATGCTCACACAAACACACGCATATATATATATATATATATATATATATATATATATATATATACATCCATACGCGTATACACGCACACACACGTACATACACACATAACGCACACACACGTGCATACACACATGTATACACTCCAGCATACAAGTATATGTATATACATTCAACACAGAATCCACACCTACAAGCTCACACATATATATACATCCACATATATAAGAAAATGAAATTAATAGAGACAAAATCATGCACATATATACACACATACACACATACAGACACATATAGACATACATACACATATATACACATATATATACACATGTACAGCCATACATATATAGACATGTACAAAAATATACTTATTCAAACACGCACATGCATAAGTACACATATAAACATATGTATATATTAACATAGATACAATGCATGCAACATCCACCCACTCATGTATGCATACATGTACACTCATACAAGCGTGAATCCATGCGTATACATGTAGGGGCAAATGCCAAAACTAATTCAGATATGGTGACTTTAGTTTTGAGCTAGCTATACTTGCATTTTTTCCTGTGCTTGCATGACGAAATGCGCTCATTTTTGGTGTTTATCGTGGCTTTAGGATATGTTATTATTGCAACTGCTTCTGAAGTGCAAAGGTTGCAAAATTTTGATTAAGGTGTGTATGAATTGGATTCTTTCAATAAATCTCATTTCAGCAAGTACTGAATATTCATGTTGGGAGTCTTTAATCAAAGTTTTTAGGGAGGTGCCTCTGTTGCTGTTTGGATTTTCATTATTAAAGGAGTTTATATGGGTGGATATGCTCAGTTTAATTAGATTGGTCGTTGCGCCGATATACGTGTGGGATTTTATATTTACATTAATGGTGTTTAAGCTGTCGGAGTTTCTACTATGGGTGTTGGAAAAACTTGCAGAGGGGATTAGGTTCGAATCGTTTTCAGGATGTTGTTCTTGGGTAACTTGGGTGTTATCATGTGTCTTATTTATAGGATTAGCATAGTGGGAGTAAGTGGAGCTTTCTAGTGTTGTTGATTTAGTAGTTAATATATTTTGAGTACGATTTTTGGGTGTTCTATCATTTGAACTTGCTGTTGTGGTTGGGAGTTCAGTGACTGTACATGAATAGATGACGTCCTTGTGCAGGCATTAGTCTCTTATAGGGCAAGATTGTTTAATTCGGCAATTACATTTTTGTGTGGGTGGAATCTGCGGGGGATGGGCCTGGGTTTTTCTTATTTTAGAGTTGTTTGATGTTATTATCGTTTGTGCTATGTTAGGCATCGTGGAGTCAGAAATTTTTATTGAATTTTTATTTAATATTGTGATGTATCTATGGGGTTGTTGAAAGGTGTGTTCAATTATTTAAAAAAAAATCCTTCGGTATATTAGTTTTTACGCTAGAGTTGTATGGTAGGTTGAACCATTTGGATTTTTTTCGCCTTAATTTTTGCTATTTTTTTTTATTTCGTTTGCTACTGGATTTAGTCTTAGACTTTGTGTGCTCTGGATTAGGATTATATTTATTCGAGGAATTACGGATGGAGTTATTGCTTTTCTTTTGGGTCATGTTATGCGTGATTTTGAATTCATTTTTGTTGTTTTCCAGTTTGTTTCCTATGTATTCTATCTTATCCGTATATCCTGAATTGTGTAAGGCATTTTTGTAAAAGGTTTCTGCTGGCTAAATGTTTTCTTTCTAGGTGATTGCCTTGATATCCTTTTAGAGCCGGATGGTACTATAGAATTGCTAATAGATCTGGGGTAATTCTATTGCTTATGCACATGGGAAATGTTCAAATTAGGCTTATGTTAAGGGGAGTAGGTTCCCGAATTTAGATTTAAGGATATGTCCGACGAGTTGGGTGTCTTCTTATTAGGATCAACTTCAATAGAAATGCCATAGTGTCTAAAGAACTTATGTAATTTCTTTACAATATTATTGTATTGTCTGGGGCTGTCTTTTGTGATGAAGAGAGAATATAGGCATCCCTGTAGGTTTTTGAATTCTAAGCATAGATCTCTTAACAAGTAGAGACCGACCAAAACGGTAACTTGTGCGGAGTCCGTAGACCTCATTTAAATTTCAAAATTAGATGGGGTTTCTTTTCTGATCCAGTACGTTTCATCAAAGTCAATCAGAGAAATAATAAATAAGCGTCCATTCACAGCTGAACATTTTGCTAACTGCATTTCATTTGCGCTCGTGATGTAAGTCATTATTGAAAATCCATGAGTAAAGGAAATTCACATAACCCCTTCTATATATTCTTTTTTATCAAACAATAAATACTTAAATCGAATATATGTGTCTATATGTTGTTTTTTCAGAATTTAGAATTTAACCACCGAACTTATATATTACTCTATTCTTTTATTAAGCAAAAGCAAGTGTGAGATTTTAACATTAGAAGGGAAAAAAGGAAGGAAATCCATTGAGTATTTTAGAAAATTCTCCAAGGCTCCTCCCTAATTCCAGGGGACATCCGAAGAGGAATAATTGCCATGATTGAGAAAAATTAAAGATGCCAAAAGTTAGCATCATTTTTGTTATATTTAGTTTCTCTTAAATCGGTCTCATCCTTTTCCCGAATAATTCGGATGAAAATGGGGACGAAACGTTGAGAATTTTCTGAAAAGGCCACATGTACAAGGTCCGTCTGTATTTGAGAACATATATTTCCTATTTAAAAATAATAAAAAAAAAACATCGGTATTACAAAAAGTCACTTTATTGTACATAAACTAAACTACTATTTTTGTAATTTTATTAAAAAATATCGCCCTTAGCTTTTATTCGAGACCTAAACCGTTGGCAGGCACGTTTAACATGGTCCTCGTCGATATCCTGCATTACTCTGACTATGGATGCTTTCAGAGAATCTTTAGTTTTATGATGATGCTTATTAACATCTCTCTTAACAACTCCTCCCACATATTAATCCCATGGAGTTTGGTCTGGGGAGCTTTAAGGCCAGAAATTGGGGGTAATGTGATCATGGAATTCCTCTGCTAACCATTCTTGTGTCTTCTGAGCCTTATGTGCCGGTGCAGAGTCTTGTTGAAAGATGTAGGACCTTCCATTTTTTACTCTGTCAATCCAAGGCTTCACAACAATACTCAGAACTTCAATGTAAGCAGAAGAATTGATGTTTAGTCCTTGCGGAAAGAAATGTGGTGGTATCACATGCCCCTAATTGCTAACCACCCCCAAAACCATAACAGTTGCTGGAAATTGTGTTCATGACTCTTAGAACTTCAGAAGGGTCAGCACATAGGCATCTGTAATTTCTGGGGTTTACCTTTTGGTATTGGTCAAATTTTATTTCGTCTGAATAAAAAAAGCAAAGAACCTGTTGCTCAGCAGGATGTTTCAGTTTGTTTAAAAGCCTCTTGGATCTTACCAACCGATTTTCTTTGGTGATCTTGGATATAAACTGACTTCTCTTCATCAAATACGACTTGTATCGAAGATTTTTATGACAAGTACACCGAATTGTGGCTTGTGAGACATTAAGATCTTGCAATTGACCTCATTGAGTTCGATGGCTCTCATCAATGATGGTCTGAACTCTTTAAACAAATTCAGGTGTTTTTATGCTGTCAGGGCGTTTTTGATGATTTATGCGTTCAGCAACTGGAGAAATTGGGCCATTTTTGTCCTCTAAGTTTTGCAAAAGACAAATGATCGGCCAAATTTTAGAAATTGTGCAATTTGAAAATCAGTGTGTTCTGCAATTATTGCAACTAATACAGCCTGTCCTTCCGTTGCCTGAGTTATATTAATATATATCGTAATTTATTTTCTGAAAGAAACATAGTAAAAGATTAAATAGATAAAAGAGATGATATAGGTGATCTTCTCAAATACCGGACGCACCATCTCTCTCTTTCCCTCTCTATCTCTCTCTCCCTCTCTCTCTATCTCTATCTCTCTCTCTCTCTATATATATATATATGAAATTAAGCAAACGATAAATGGCTAATTTAATTTAAAGTCAAACCTATCCTGATAAATATAACGTTTACTAGTTTAGAAAAACAAACAATGTTCAGAAACATACACATTATACACTAGGACCGCTGATAAGTGATTTTTTCGTGGGGATTTTCTTTATTCAAGAACCCGGGGTTGGATTATTTCTTCCAGTAAGTTTTCAAACTTATAAGACACATGAAACCGTTTATTCCTAATTAATGTCCATACACATCTTCTGAATATTAATTTTCCTTTCATTATTATACGAATGAGTAGACATAATTCTCTGATGAATCATCTTTAGTTCTATTTACATATTACCATTTTATATTCTTTATTATTACTCTTCTCTTACCTGTACTTTGTTTGTCTAGCTTTATATATATATATATATATATATATATATATATATATATATATATATATATATATATATATATATATATATATATATATATATTGAATTTTTCTGGTATACTTTTTGTAATTTTTGTAAATTTACAAAACATGTTTTTCGAATATTTGATATTCTAAAATGTATGTGAATTATGTACATGCATCATAAATTGCAATAATTCTTTTTGCATTATTTTCTAATATAATTTGATTTTTTTTTTGCTTTTAACGTTTTGTTGGTTTTCTCTGTATTCCCTATGGTAATTTTCATCTAAACAATTGCTAAATTTATAATTTTCATGTTTTAAAAGTCGGGATTGTTTTTCATACTTTTTAATTTGTATAATGAAGATCTTTCTCTGCTGAGCTTCAAAATGCAATGGCTTAAGATTTTTCTGTCGTGCCTTTTTCTGGAACCTTACTGATTTGATAACGTAATAAATTTCCTATGTTCGTTTTCTATTTTATCGTCTCAATTATATATATATATATATATATATATATATATATATATATATATATACATATATTAAAGGAGATTAGAACAATAGTCTAAAGAGCTGAGTGTATTTTAATGTAATAGTGAAATTACTAGTTTAATTAAAATACAGGAAATAGAAATTGCTCGTTGTAATTTAGATATATAATAAGCTCGATAGTTTAATGTCCTAGAGCTAATTCAATATTTAGTAAGGTGATTGATAATTTAAAATTTAAAAATCAAATTATAATTAAATTAAAAATCCGTTTCATAAGAAGGAACAATAAGAAAATCAATGTTCTGTACGATCGTTTCGGAAAACAATGCTTTTTATTGTGGTATACATCAGGTTATGTACAATAATTACATATAGTTTTTTAATAAGCAAGGTCTCCTCGTCAGCAAATTTTGAAGGGTTTCTATTGAATTTAAAAGACACCATAAATAAACCTAGCATTGCTGACGAGGAGACCTGGCTTATTAAAAAAACTATATGTAATTATTGTACATAACTTGATGTATACCACATTAAAAAAACATTGTTTTCCGAAACGATCGTACAGATAATTGATTTTGTTATTGTTCCTTCTTATGAAACGGGTTTTTAATTTAATTATAATTGGATTTTTAAATTTTAAATTATCCATCACATTACTTAATATATATATATATATATATATATATATATATATATATATATATATATATATATATATATATATTCTTGGTTGTACTTCACAAACAAAGATACGATGAAAGGTAGTTGCCCACTTGGACTGCAGTCATGCTTGTTAATGACGAGCCCGATGTGGGGCAAGCAGGTTTGGCCACATCGGCATCAGTCAAAAGTCGCGTCAGGTGTGACTGCTGAGGCTTCCCGAACTTCCTCCTGCAGATTCTCTTGGATGTAAAGTTACCCAAAATGCTGGAATACTGGGAAGGGGGAGGAGTTTACAGGTTACATCGCTTACTTACACTAGTGCAGGTGGAACCCAATGTGTTAACGTATTCACTTATAATGGATGACCCTGATTAGTGTTAATACGTTTGTTTCAATAAGGATTCCTGCTATTGCCCTCTAATCTTTGTCTGGGAGTGTTGCTTCAGTCTTGATACATCAAACGTTTGACGCTATATTTGTGTACTTACACCCTCTTTTTATTTTTCTGTATTCCGATTCGTCTGCTAGTATATATATATATATATATATATATATATATATATATATATATATATATGTATATATATATATATATATATATATATATAAAGATGGACTGAATAAGAAGGAGAGAGATATATAGCCAGATTTATATATATAGATGTATACGAAGCTATTCAGAAAAGGTAATATAAATATTAAAGAATTTAGCTCACTGTTAATCAGAATGCCCGATGAAAAAAAAAGCATTCTTTTGTTTTTTGTTTTTTTTTGTTTTTATGAGTCTGATTGCACTAACCCTTTTTTATATAGATTATACATTTATCTTTTTTTTTGTTTGAGAGATAAAATTATCTTTAAGTTCAAATAATACATCGTATGTAGCACCTTACACTGATTGTCTAGTATTTCAGTACTTTTTATCTATTTCTTTTGGTTTTTGTCCCTTGAGCTGTCTGGCCATTTTCCTTCATTAAACATAACCTTACTTCATTTGGTGTTCTAGTTCGTTTAATAGCGTTGTCATTTTTAATTTTTTTTCTTACGGACCTTTGTAATTCAGGGACTCAGTTGAACCACACTTACTGGCTCTTTCTTCTTTGTTTATCTTTATTTTTTGGCATGAATTCTGAAATGGCTACATCGAACTCATCGTTTAGTTTTTACTTCCTGTGTGTGTGTGTTTTTTTTTACTTACTACGCCATTGTAAAATTAGAATAAATACACACATCATCGGTAATGAAACTCTAATAAAAGAAAGTATAATCCAGCTGTCCATCTTCATTTTGTCTTGAATTAAATATAAGTGAAGAGAAATAGCCAAACTTTAGATAATTAATCTTGATTCTGAGAATGACAATACATATATATATATATATATATATGTGTGTGTGTGTATGTATATATATATATATATATATATATATATATATATATACATATATATTGTCTCCAAAATAAGAAACATTTACTGATTTTTAATGACGAGGAAACAATGTATTCATTGACATACCATGAAAATGGGTAGTTTTTGATATAGACAACAATTGTAATCGACACATGATGTTAACAACTTTTCAAATTGATGTGCGTTATTGTTTAAACAGGGCTGATTACAGTTAAGGTGTGAGTACAGATTATAGACAACGTTGCATATATATCGAAAGTTTAACGGAAGAAAAGCTAAAACCACTTTTATATCCTTCAATATTTTGTCTTTATTTAAAAACCTTCCTATGCTAATTAAGTTGTCGAAAGTATGTACAAGTTCTATATAAATATCAATTAAGGCTTGTGCAAGGGAGACACACATTCAAACACGCGCGCACAAAACATGCACACAAATATATATATATATATATATAAATATATATATATATATATATATATATACCTACTATGTAAGTAATGTCACATACGCCCCCCATATATATATATATATATATATATATATATATATATATATATATATATATATATATATATATATATATATATGTCAGGCCATGTCATATGCTACTGGTACCATGTAACCCAGTACTACCTGTCTCATGCTCGTGTCACCGGTGACTAAACTGGTTCCCCCACCAGACTTGTTTGGTGAGGAGGGCGGTTAGTCTTCCTGGACGATTAAAAACAAGAATGAACTCTTTTTCTGGATCAACGGCCAACTAGCACCTTGTATATTAGGGTGTATGTCTGTGTTGGGGTGGAGAGGGCTCCCATTAAGCCGTGGTGAAGGCAACCTTTCTAGGAGAAGCAAATCTCTTATTTAAAAAACTATAAAGCGGGAGACACGTGCCCGCATTAAGCTGGTCTGCAGTTTAATTTGTTGCTGGCTATCTTGCTCTTGCTTGTTGCTGGATCTCAACATTTTGAACTGAGAGAGAGACTTAGCTGTCGTACAAAGCTAGACTGTGTAACATCATCTTTGTATAGATACTCCCTCAGGCATTTGGGCTTATGGATTTTAACTGTCTGAGGGAGTGGCACTCGTCTGACAAGACGTTGCAATCATCATTATATATATATATATATATATATATATATATATATATATATATATATATTAAATCCACATGCAGTACCGTTTCGCTGTTTCACAGCTCATCAGTGCGGCTGGGCAAGCACTTATCTCAAGCCAGGATATTGAAACACGATCGGCCAAATGCCAGTCGAAGCTTCTAACCGCTGCGGGGGCAGTGAATTTGACAAGCTCAATTAGTGTACACAACGAACATCGCTTCATACGCTAATGGTAATGTATATATCACTTCCCAAATACCCAACCTAAGATATGAGAGCATTATATATATATATATATATATATATATATATATATATATATATATATATATATATATATATATGCATATATATATATATATATGTATATATATATGCATATATATATATATATATATATATAGAGAGAGAGAGAGAGAGAGAGAGAGAGAGAGAGAGAGAGAATAAATGGCAAAAGTTATTCTCCATATTGCTCTTTAATTACATTGAACTTCTTAAATAAGGATTGATATATATGATAAGAAAAAATATTTGTACAGATATATATATATATATATATATATATATGTGTGTGTGTGTGTGTGTGTGTGTGTGTGTGTGTGTGTGTGTGTGTGGGATGTCTGTGTATGTCTGTGTTTGTTATTTGTTTTTGATTTGCGATACGTTTTGAATTAATTCATTTATTTATGAAAGCGCATTTTTTACCTAAATGCGAGTTGGGAATAACTTTACCTTTAACCAATTTGGTACCCCCATTTGGGGAGCGGTATATATATTGTTTTTAAAATATTATTATCCACTGACGACGAAACACGTTTCAGTTGATAATTAAATTTAAAAAGAAAATATATATGTGGGTGTGTACGTGCTCGCGCGCGCGCGTGTGTGTGTAATATTAGTTACATAGTAGGGATTAAACTTTCGCGTACAAAAAGAATTGTATATTTAATGTTCACTGATTTAGATTAAACTCTACATATAAGTCGGAAAACCATGATTTTTAGAACCCCTTACTTTGTTTTAATTAAAATTCATTACCTTATGTTTATTCTATGAAATTTATGAATGATTATATATGTTTAAAAAGTCTTAAAAAGAGATTGCATTTAAGCAAGCTAAATATAAATCTAATAATTATTAGTACAGTGCCCTCTGTAAATGAAAATAATATTCAAATGATTAATAGTAAATGTTGAAATATTCTCATGATGCATTGTAGCCTTATCATGCAGTTTAAAGCTTTGTTGAATGACCGAAAACGAAGTGAATCTTGCTGATTTCATATCTGTTGCCAAAAAGGGAAATTATATGCAAGATATTTCCCTGATTTCCCTCTTTGCATAAGACTTAATTAATCTAAATATACACATCACAGACTATTAAAAATATAATAGGAGTTTATACATAAAAGTATATAAACACTTCTATCCCATACGGTAAATAAAGTTAAAATTTGACTTGAACTTTTCTTTTTAAAAGTGTAATGGATGATATATGTGTGGAATAATAACGATTATGCTTAGCATAACAAGTGTACGAGGAAGTTTTGTGGTATATAAAAATATAATTTATAGTGATATATATATATTCATATATATATATATATACATATATACATATATATATATATATATATATGCATATAATAAATAGGATATATTAACTACAGGTAATTTAAACAATAAAATAATGCTCTGCCTCTCTATTACATTTTATGGGCTATGTTTAAGTGGGTCATTCTGTACATTGCAAAGACATGTTTTTTGGGTTTTTTTTACAGTCGGTTTACCACTTAACAAGGCCTGGGGGCTACTCGAGGATAAGAGTTTACAAGTGTGCTATCGTCAATGGGAAAATATTTTAGTAATAGAAATTTATTAAATAGCATTACTAAAGGAGACTGCTAATTCAAAATTTTTGCACGTTGGACCTGTAAACTGACCATATTAAAGTAAGTTTGAATACAGAAAAGGGGGGCATAGTTACACACTTGTGCAGTTTTTAGAAAGAAACCTTGCTCATGGAATCGTGGTTTAGATTTAGACACAGAGAAAGAGTGGAGACATTATTAATAATGGTTTCAGAAGACGAGTGTTTTACCTGGAAGTCAGACCAGGGGGAACCATACATTAGAGCTCAGACGAATACTTGCCATGAAAATAAAAATTTGTCTCAGAAGTTAACGCGACAATGTATTTTGTTACTCAACAGAGTATAACTAGAGTGCTTTATTTTGCAAAAATGTTGACAACTATGGAAACTATTGTATACTTCCTGCACACTTATTTTAATAATATATAAATAACACTTATATTTATGATGGCGTTTCACTAGTGTAAAATTCTTAAAACTTAAAGTGAAATTAATAAAAAGGTTAATTTAATTATGCACATTTTCTTAAGAAAAAATTATCTTCATTTGTGGAATTTGATGTTGTATATGTCCATATCTAATGTATTTTCTTTTTTTTTCAGAGTTTATGATCAATCGCTAAAGGCAGCACACAGATGTTAAATATATAAATAATTATTATTTGACATATACATTAACTTTGCAGAATTGAACTAGCAACTTAATTTCTCTGTTCGCGATGTATTATTAATATTTATTATTATTATATATTTTGCATTAACTGAATATATATATATATATATATATATATATATATGTATATATATATATATATATATATATATATATATATATATATATATATATATATATTCGGTTAATGTAAAATATGCCCATTTTCCATATGTGGAAAAACACGGCAAAATAGTTTACCTGAATCACATCATTCCAAAGTGGTTTTAAAGATTTATATATTTACCAATTTTCGTATCTCAATTTAAAAAATTAATCGAATTTTCATACAGCGTTTCTACTAAGTAACTATGTTAACTAAGTACGTTTTACTAATGCTATTCGTTAATTTCTTAAAATAAATTTCTTTATGTAATTTAAATTATTTTTTGAATCCGGAATAATCAACTAAGTCTTCAGGCATATTGTTTTGCTTATATGTTAGGTTCGTATCTGGGATCGGCTTTGTTTATTTAAAAATGTATCGGTTAACCTATTTGTGTAATTCGAACACTAGCATTTGTTTAAAACCCACTCCATAAGGAAAAAAATCAGCGCAGTATCATTCTTCATTTAAAATTAAAGATCTAAATTTTTTTTTATTTTTTTTTCTTTCCTTCATACCTCTTAAGATTTAGGATTGCATGATATTCAAGGCGTTGAAAGGAACTTAACTTCATACAATCGAAATTTTAAAGGTTTTGTTGAATTATAAGTTACCAAAGTTCTTATATGTATTAATACATTCATTATTTTCATGTTTTTTCAGAGTTCTAAGTTTGGCAAATTTTTAATATACATTCATGATTTATTTATTAATTACACGGAAACCAATTAAATCTAGGCTAACCAATACAAATTTTAAGTTTATAATGCATATCGTAATACTGATTTTATTACTAAAGATGTAACCTACATTTTCCACCCACCCATAATTGTCTGAGGTTATATATGGCTTAAATTCAAACAATATCAGTTCAGGAATTAAGTTCTAACATGCATATATTATTATTATTATTATTATTATTATTATTATTATTATTATTATTATTATTGTTGTTGTTGTTGTTGTTGTTGTTGGTGGTGGTGGTGTTGTTGCTGTTGTTGTTGTTGTTGGTGGTGGTGGTGGTGTTGCTGCTGCTGCTGTTGTTGTTGTTGTTGCTGTTGTTGTTGTTGGTGGTGGTGGTGTCGTCGTCGTCGTCGTCGTCGTCATAATAATAATAGTACATATCCTATTAATAAGTATTCTAAATAATATATTATTTAGCTCTATGTACGTTTTACTCCAATGAAAGTGGAGGTCAACCATGGTTTTCGGTATTTGAATTTACTCGTTCAGAACAAAAATAGTATTTACTAAGCTAGGATTTTTCAAGTTTTACTGACTTAAAAACCGTACAAATTAATCCGCTTTCTTTAATTACTAATATTGTTTATTTTTGTTTGTTTTTTTGTTGAATTTATATTGCTAGTCTTTATTAAGCTATTGTATTGATCTAGAAAATGTTGTTTCATCTATTTCACCATCAATATAACTAAAATTGTGTCCCTAGTTTTGACAGAATATTGCTAATCTTCGTTAAGCTTTTTTATAGAGCTAAATTTCTTATATAATAACCCATTGCCCTTATTTATATTAATGTGATGCTTGTGTAGAATATTAGATTCCAGATTTGCTTGCTAAATTTGAATCATTTATCACATCTAATTTACTCTATTATTAGCTATTTAACTCCATTTTAACTCTGGCCTTACACAATAACCTTTCTTTTCATAAGAACCTTTTTCCCTCAGCCACGTTTAACAAAAATATATTCCTATGAAGACACCCTGTATAGCATCAGGAATTGTATTTAAAATTTTTGCGTTAGAATTCACTATGTAAAAGGGTTCTAGTAAGCAGAGATTGCATTTTTTATTTAACATCCATATACTTCCTACTGTTACAAAATGGATTGAGAGAGAGAGAGAGAGAGAGAGAGAGGTGAGTAAACGTGGAGTGTAGACACGTTTACCAGAACCGAGGGTCAGCTGACCAGATTACGTATGAGTGACGCGGTCAGGTTGGTTAGATCTGTGAGATTTGATTTGGACACAGAAGGCAACGGACGGCTTCCCGTTGTCTCCTCCTCTCCACGGGGGGAAGGGACGAACGCTGACGTGTGTAGAAGAAGAACCAACACAGGCCGATTTCACTTCCACCTTCTGCAGGACATCTGGGGAAAGTGAAATAAAAACTATAAAACTAATTCCTTGTCTTGGAGTGATTGAATCTTCATCCAAAAACAGGTATCAAGTCTCCCTCCAGGATGAGAAATTTCCAGATGGTCCAACATCGAAGAAGCAGAGGTAGGTTCTGAAAATACATGTCACACAGACGATTCCCTTTATGATAATCAAACACACAACCCTTTATATTAGAGATAATCATACGCACACGGAATCCTTTTATGTTATACACCAAACGTCAATTTGGTGCCCCTCTATGATAAACCTAGTGACAACTTCAATGATAACCCTATGTAACAAACGTTCAATTTGGTGTTCGTGGACCAGTTCGCATCACCAATGCGATAACCTGTGTTTAAGAAAATACAACGTGGAAGTATGGAGATTTAGTGTCAAGAAAAAATAGCTTAAAAAAGCAACAAAAAACATAAAAAAACAATACAACACAATAAAATGTCTGGAAAAAAAGAAAAGAAAAAAAAGAAAGAACAATAGAAAAAATACAAATCAACACACACACACAACGTAGGGTACATTAAAACACTAGGCGAATTAGAAAAATAATTAAGAAAAACAAAGGAAAAACACATTTACACATGAAGTACCTCTTATAAAGAAAGAAAGAAATGGTTCTGAAGGAAAAACAGACACATTAAAATTATATATAGATAGATTTATATGATAAATTAATAAGAAGAATTAAGGGTAGAACGGTACGTTAAAAAGAAAAGAAAAAAAGAACGTTTCTTTGTAGAAAAAACAATAGAAGAAATTGAAAAAAAAAACAACTATCACGATAGACATACAGATAATAAATTGTAAAGTTTTAATGAACAGCCAGTGAGTAAACCAGAAAAAAAAAGAAATAGAACATATGACTTTAGTAACAGTGTGGGTCGGGAATGAGCCTTTCAGCTTACCAAAAGATAAACACGTCAATCACAAATATGTGTTATGAATATTTTGTTGCAATTTTAAACTGTGAAACTAAGTGTAACTTTTAATGAAAAACAATATGTACTTTTGATGAAAAACAATGGATAGGTTCTGAAAATGTGATTTTTTTTCCTTTTTCACTAATTGTACGGTTTTTTCTTAGGAATTTTTCTGACAGGGACAATTTTAGTTCCATCGATGTGTTAGGATTGTCTGAGACTTTATAAGCGAGTATTTTATTTTATTTTAGAAACGACAATGTATTTTAATTGTAAATATCTAGGTATTTTTTGTAAACGACTGTGATTTTTCTTTAATTTGGAATTCTGTGGAATGCAGCCGACCTCAGGAGTTGATGACGTGGTCAATATTGGGTTTCCACGAATCTGTGTTTTGTTATTTGGAATTTTGTTATTAGTGAGATGGGACTTTGTGATAGCTTATAGGATATTTTTGTATTTTTTAATTTATTTTTATGTTATTGATGTGTTGTCAAACGGTATTGTACAGAATTTTCTTGTTCTTTGACATGTATTTTTTTTCGCAGAATGGGGAGGTGGAATCTTTGCTTGTGGGGTATATTGAAAGAATGATTAATAAAAGAAAGAACGTGTTGTTAATTAATTAATTAATAATCATAATAGTAATAATAAAATTGGTAAAAAGAGAAAGAAATAAGATTTAAACAGTGTAATAAATAATAATAAAAACACTACTGGGTTATGTATAAGGGATCAACTAGTTCTTAAGTTTCGGAAGAGTCAAAGGTTCAGTCGGTATTAATTTTAATTTTCGAAATGTAGAATAAGTGTTCTATTCGACATGAGTGACGTTTTGACCACATAAGTAAGGTAGAAAAAAAGGATAAATATAGGGTTAAATAAACTATATGAAAAAATGAAAGAAAAAAGTGGGACGCGAATGGAATTTAATTTCTGTGGCAAGCATGTTAGAATTTTGGAGAGGTGTTGAATTACATGGGTAGTTATTAATTTCATTATTCCCGAGAAGTGATTCGAATTTTATTTTTTTATCGTGATTTCTATTGATTTCGAGTAGAATCAACATGAAGCAACTTTGAGTACTTCATGTGTGGAAATCCGATGTTTTCCGTGAAGCTATGTGCCTTCAAGGCAGGTTACGCTTACCGACTTTGGAAAAAAAAAGTTTTTTCTGACATAGCAGTAAACGGAATGTATTCTGTCCAGCGTGAGCGGATCTAGTTGATGAATGAAATATGTATGCAAGTACTTAGGAAAATAGAAGGCTACCCACCATAAGGAATGTTAAGAGTTTTTTTGTTTCCCACAAAATACTATTAATAAGCGTAGGCTTATGATGAATAGGATAAGGCTTGGGATGCGAATTTTTTTTTGTGTGCAACCTATGGGAAGACAAGCTGATCTGTAAAGCCAAGGATGATGATAGTCCGTTTTGAAGAGGCAGATGGACCTCGATTTTATTATTCGGTTGATTGCCGAGAATGTATCGATCACGCGTAGTGTCGACGGGAGTAAAGGATGCTCCTGAAATTCTGCTTTAAATTATGAAGGGACCATGGGGTCACAGGGAGTTGTTGACCTTCGAGGGCGCAAGGATTAGCGCCACATGGTATTAATTGTTGATATTATTTTACTTAGTATATGTTATTAATTATTCAATAAAGGTATGACAGTTTTCTTTGCCAGTGGGGTGAGCATATATATCCTATTCTTAGTAAATGTTGGAAGTAAAAAATGTATGCCTTCGCCATACATTTTGATAAAAAGGGGGGAAGGAATGTTACAAAATGGACTGAGAGAGAGAGAGGTGAGTAAACGTGGAGTGTAGACACGTTTACCAGAACCGAGGGTCAGCTGACCAGATTACGTATGAGTGACGTGGTCACGTTGGCTAGATCTGTGAGATTTGATTTGGACACAGAAGGCAACGGACGGCTTCCCGTTGTCTCCTCCTCTCCACGGGGGGAAGGGACGAACGCTGACGTGTGTAAAAGAAGAACCAACACAGGCCGATTTCACTTCCACCTTCTGCAGGGCATCTGGGGAAAGTGAAATAAAAACTATAAAACTAATTCCTTGTCTTGGAGTGATTGAATCTTCATCCAAAAACAGGTATCAAGTCTCCCTCCAGGATGAGAAATTTCCAGATGGTCCGACATCGGAGAAGCAGAGGTAGGTTCTGAAAATACATGTCACACACACGAGTCCCTTTATGATAATCAAACACACAACTTTTTATATTAGAGACAATCATACGCACACGGAATCCTTTTATGTTATACACCAAACGTCAATTTGGTGCCCCTCTATGATAAGCCTAGTGAGAACTTCAATGATAACCTATGTAACACTACCCTTATCTACTATTGACCATTATAATTCAACATCTTTTTTTTTGTTTTCATGAAGTTCTCTAACCCAAGAACCTAATGCAGTTTTTATTCATTTTGTTGATTTTTGTATGCCCCCCCATTCTATCATTAACACCTTCTTTATTAGTTTAATCCCCCGGTTCATTTTTGAAGGATACAACATGGTCTCTGAATCTTTCTATAAAGACGCACCCCGTGGATCTAAGATATACCTTATTAATATTATCAGTCCTTATTTCAAATTAGTACACTATTTCTGAGAAGAATATACCAAACAACGGAAAATTGCCGGATATTCTTCAATTTTAGTTTTTTTTCTCTAGAACCCGTTCATCCTATACTAACTTATAATTATTCTTAATTTTGCGTATTTACCTGTTATTAGAGCTTCTGAGGGTGTTGGCTAAATTGGAAGAGGTTGAGAAAGATAGTTGTACCGAGTTCCTATTAATTATTTTTCTTAATTTATTCTGAGGTGGGATTTTTTAATCAAGTATTCTGTAAAATTCCTTAGTAATAATGTTTTGGCATGCTTGCTAAACGGCGGATTAAACCAAACCTGCCCCTAGCGTATGTTACTCTTATTCCTAGTATTCACCTCATCATTACCTGTTTCACTGCTGTTATTATTCTCCGTGTTCATTCCATTGATCCTTATTATTGTAGCCATTATTAATTTTCGATTCCTTTCTTGCTCTCATTGGCATGTTGTACGACATTATGCAGTTTGGTTTAGTTATTCCGAGTTATAGAACTCTTATTGTATTCTATTTATCCATGGTACGAGTATCCCGATCTGAGAAGAGATTTATTGTAATATTCTTTGTTTTTATCAAAAAGACTCTCCTTCCTTGATAGCTCAGAAATATTGAGGATATATTCCTTCTTCATGCACTTAGGATTATTCGATTGATAATCAATGTAGAACAGTTTTTGGTTGGGTTTGTGATGTGGTTAATATGTGCTATCATTAAGATTAAAAGCAATGTCTACAAGGTTATTTCTTTGTAATTGCTGTCTATTTTTATTTCTAATCTCATTTCATTAAAAAGCTTCTGATATATATCCGAGTTGTTTTTATGGCTTGAATTAGCTATAAATAGTGGGTAATCTCTATATAGCTCCCCGCGATTTAAACCAGGTGTGTTTTTTTTTTGTTTATCGCCTTCAGTAAGTACAATCCTACCAAGTCAGTAACATACGCAGAATCCGGGCCACGTTTTAAGTGTCGAAATCACCCTCTCTTTCTTTTCTTATCCACAGCTCATTGTCATATCGGATTAAGGGTTTCTAGCTCTTTTTATAATTTCAATCTCCAACTTGGCCATATACGTTTCCTTTTCAGCTAATGTGCATGCATCCTCGAAGAGTGTAGGGGATACTGGAGGGTAGTATATTAAAAAAAATCCTCTGTTTCTTTCTCTTACTTCCCCTCTATGTACTACTCAGAACAGGTCTCTCGACCTGTTCTACAAACGCCCGAAACTCAATATGAAATATACCCCCCAAAAAGCACGAATAAACCTAGAACCCCATCCTTCAATGTAGACCCCTACTATCATGTCTGCTTCTCGAACATCAGGAGTCTACGTTCCAACATTCCAAAGGTTGAACCCCAGTTGCAGGAGACGAAACCATCATAGGGCCAACCACTTCTCTAAAAGAGTTCATAATAAAAGGATGCTCTAACTTTAAATCTAAATCTGACCCCCAATATCGCCATGGACATGAAATATGCGCCTACATAAACGAGGGCTTCCTGTGTGGCAGAGATATCTCCCGAGAAGACCCTAATTTTCCTGATATGTGCTTCCGTGTTACACTTGCTTACACCCCCGCATTCATATCTGCCCTCTATCGCCCACACAACGGCGGGGTTAGTGTCCTTAAGAGTATATCTGAAAAAATTAACCTCATCCTGTCTGCTAATCCTTCGGCTAGCATTCACATTTGCGGTGACTTCGATGTCCATAATGTGGAATGGCTGACCCACTCAATTAAGACAAATGATGAGAGGAGGTTCTGTCATGATTTTGTCATTGCCTATGACCTCACTCAGATTGTTCACGAACCCACCCGTGTGACCGATACTACTGGTCAGTATGCAAGCCTTCTAGACCTTTTTCTCACGACGTCATCTGAGCTTTATTCCTGTTCTATCTCACCTTGGATCCTCCGACCACACAGTTGTATCGGTTAAGATAACAATGAAATACAATAAGTCTTCAGATGTACCTCTCCACGGTACTGGATATCGATACTCTATGGCTGACTGTGATAGCTTCCGAACATTCATATATTATCTACCTCTGTATTCCATGTTAAAAAAGGATGTGTCCTCTATAGTAACGTACCTGACCGAATTGTTAATTGTAGGCATAGTCCGATTCATACCATCCAAAAAATTCCAACAAAAACCTATTAGCCAGCCATTGTTGTCCCCAGAATGTGCCGCTGCCATTGTCCATAGCTACCAACGTAGTAGATGTACTGAGACTAAAACTGCTATAAAGACTGCCAACAACCACTGTAAAAAAGTAATAAAAAATACAAGAGAGTTATATGCTCAGTCTGTCAAATCCAAAGTAGCTGATCAGCGGCTTGGTTCCAACCAGTGTTGACAAATAGCAAATAGAATCCTGAATTGATGCGTGCGTTGTATCTCAGCTATCATCAATTGACCTGAGATCATCTTATCAGCATCAGGCAAGGCCAAACTATTTGCCGAGAAATTTGCAGCTAACTCTACCCTCAGTGACGAAGGTCATCAACTCTCCGTGTTTCCTCCTACAACAGACAACACACTATCCAACATACAAATATCTGTGCACGAGACCGCCAAACTAATCAAGAACCTTGATTCCAATAAAGCAACTGGCCCAGACGGCATTCCAATTATAGTGTTGAAAAAGCTTCGACCAGAACTTGCCCCCATACTTATAGAACTGTTTAAGCGTTGCCTTAAGGAGAAGTGCTTTCCAACTCCTTAGAAAATCTCCTCAGTATATCCTGTATGTAAAAATCCAGGTGATAAGTCATCTCCCTGTAAGTACAGACCAATACGTCTCTTGTGTATCATGAGTAAGTTACTGGAATCCATATTAAATAAAGAAGTAGTCAACCACCTCAGCAGAAAAAAAAACTCCTTCGTGACATGCAATATGCTTTCCGTTCTGCTAGATGCACAGCTGATGTGCTTACAGTTATACCCCATCTGATGAGTGAATCTCTTGACAAAGGCTTCCTTTCTAGGGTAATTGCTCTTGACATATCAAAGGCCTTCGATAAGGTTTGACATAAGGGCCTACTTCACAACATTTCCAGCTACGGTATAACTGGAAATGTTTTCTCTATAATTAAATCATTTGTCTCTGATAGGTTGATAAGAGTAGTGGTTGATGGGCAGCAATCAGAGGCCCACTGTATTCATGCTGGAGTCCCCAGGGGTCGATCCTGGGCCCAACTCTCTTTCTGATCTACATCAATGATCTCCCAAAACACACACATAAATCATTCGTTGACATATATGCTGATGACACGACAATCTACGGCAACACATCAAAGGCTGTAAATGACAAAGCTCTCTCTTATTCTCTCTCCTCTGAGCTTGAGCGCCTGGTTCAGTGGGGGAAGTAATGGCTGTTTACTTTTAATGAATCTAAAACCAAACTCCGACAATTACATCATTACTTAGTGAATATCACTCCATTTCTTTTATTATCATTTGTATTATCACTATATATAATATATATATATATTTTGTTATATATCCTCCTGCATCCATATCCCTATGATTCCATATGTTTCTGTATTTATTCAATCCATAGCTGGCAATTGTAATTCACTGTACTTTAATTACTTAATTTCTTAAAGGCATTCAATAATCAATGAATTTAAATAGGTAAATGCATTGAAGATAGATGTAACTAAACCTGCTTTGAGAAGACGCATCTTAAATACTGCAAACACTCCTCACAATCTGCATAAATCTGTAACATATCAAAACCCATATGACAGATACGCAACACCTAAGCGTGACAGTCCAGAACAAAGTGTGAATTGCTTGCTTAACTCCCTTCTTCCCTTCAGTATTTTTTCCTTATCTCTATATTTCTTTCCCCTATCTCCGCTTGCAAAACTCTATCCATCTTATGCCTCTTCTGCCTTTTCCCACCTTTTTATCTCTCCCACCTATCTCATTCTATATCTCTCTCTCTCTCTCTCTTTGCCCCTTTCATAGATTCTTATCCGTGTCTGGTTGAACAACTTAAACCCCCCTAACCATTAACACCTTTTAATATTTATTAGATCTTAACACTTAAAACTGAAATTCTTCCCCTTCCTTTCCTTACCGCTCTACCGCTCTCTTCATCTCCATTTCTCTCATCTCCCCCTCAATATACCTACCAATATATAGTTTTGTGATTTCATTTGATAATCTTGTATTTTATATATATATATATATATATATATATATATATATATATATATATATATATATATATATATATATATATATATATATATATATATATATATATATATACAGTGATGATCATATTTATTGGCACGGTAAAATAAAAGTTAAATTTTGTCTAATAAATTCTAAAAACGGGATTAAATTAAAGAAAATAACAAAGTATATTATGTATTTTTAACTGGCCTTTCCGATGCAGCAATCGGATTTTAGAAAAAAATAAATAACAAAGGAACAACAAACATAATTGCAAAAAACCTTTGTTCAAAATTATTGGCACGATTTATTTAATAATCAATTGTATAGCCTTTGGCCTTGATTACCTTCCTCAGTCGCTTTTCATAGTTTACAACCAAGTTGTTGCACTCTTCAGTAGTAATTTTAACCCACTCTTCCTGACAATAATCCTCCAATTGAATAAGATTCTTAGGTTTCCTTTGTATTACCCTCAATTTTAATGTTCTCCATAAATTTTCAATTGGATTAAGGTCTGGGCTTTGTGATGGCCACTCCAAAACATTTATATGATTGTCCTCAAGCCATTTCTTAGTCAGTTTAGCCGAATGCTTTGGGTCATTATCTTGCATGAACCATCAACGACGACCAAGTGAGAGCTCTTTAGCAGAGTCTTTCAGGTTTTCATCCTATATTTTAACATAATCTTCCTTTTTTATGCTACCTGTGACCTTAACAAGTCGCCCTGGTCCAGAGGCAGCAAAGGATCCCCAAAACATCAAACTGCCTCCACCGTGCTTCAGTGTGGGTATGGTGTTCTTAGGCAGGAAAGCTTCGCCAGATTTTCTGTAAATATAAGACACTTTATTATGGCCAAATAACTCTATTTTCGTTTCGTCAGTCCATAGAACACGTTTCCAGAATGCAACATCTTTATCAATATGACGTTTTGCAAAGGCTAGCCTTGCTTTCAGGTGCATAGGCTTCAATAAGGCAGTCTTTCTCGGACGACATACTTTTAAACCAGCTCTCTTCAAAACTCTACCAACTGTATGTCGAGATACATTCACTCCAGAGGTGCTCTGTTCATCAACAATCTCCCCAACAGAGATCCTTGGGTTTTGTTTTACGTGTCGAACAATTTCCCGTTCATCTCTTAGGGAAAGAATCCTTTTTCTCCCTCTACCCTCTAAACTCATAACGTGGCCTTGCGATTTGAACTTGTTTATTATGGCTCTAACAGTGGATTTGGGAAGGTTTAGCTTCTTTGAAATCTTATCATAGCCCTCCCCATTGGTATGGCATGCTACAACAAGCTTCCTGACGTCTTCGCTGTGTTCCTTAGTTTTAACCATGGCGATTGAAAATTATAATTTAGTCACTTATAATAGTTTAAATGAATCGCTATCTAAAAATTATCTGAAAAAAATTATTCACTGAATTAGCGTTAAACAAGCATAATATGGCTATAAAAAGTTCAGAAAGCACGTAAACCGGAAATTGATTGATATTATACTGATACTAAAAGAAAAACAAAGCCGTGCCAATAATTTTGAACAAGGGTGTTTTGCAATTATGTTTGTTGTTTATTTGTTATTTATTTTTTCTAAAATCCGATTGCTGCATCGGAAAGGCCAGTTAAAAATACATAATATACTTTGTTATTTTCTTTAATTTAATCCCTTTTTAAGAATTTATTAGACAAAATGTAAATTTTATTTTACCGTGCCAATAAATATGATCATCACTGTATATGTATATATATATACACACATATATATATATATATATGTATGTATGTATATGTGTTAATGTGTATATATATATATATATATATATATATATATATATATATATATATATTTAATATGTTTTTTTCTTTTTTCAATGGCTTAGGGCTTCCCGTAAAAACTTCACATGGCTCTGTTCTTAAATAAGAATACGAAAATTAGGCGATATATTAATATTTAAATGGTGTTTTTTCCGTAACCAGGACCAAAGTAAATGTTTCTCGTATGCTTTTCCCGTTAGGGTCCCCCACCCCCCGCTTTTTTCTTTATATTAAAAAAATGCTACATTGCCTAGTGTTAGTGTGTTTATTCATAAAGTCTTAAGAAATGCTGGTTTCTGAAAATTTTCAAACGATATAATGCTAAGAAATGGTCGAACTAGACATTGAAATAATTGTAACGTAAAATGAAATACACTTTTGGTTATCATCAAGACCTTGTCTTGAAGTATTGATTTTGCACGTACAGTATATTAACCCATTTGTTGGTTCCTAAATTCCTTTATTCCCCAATGATTGATTTTTTTGTAAAAAGTATTTATAAAAGTTTGGTATTTATATTTATATTATTGCCGTAACAACCTTGTAAAGATGTTACGGTTAGTTTTAGTTTCGTATTTGTGGCAAGTAATGTTTATATATTATCGTTCTATATGTACCTAGATATAATATAATTTCCAGTTTAGAATTGGATTGAATATGAGAATAAAGTAAAATGGGTGTATTAAATATATGTAGGACATTTCGGGTGAAGTGTTCTAATCTATTTACTGTCTGAAGATTCATCGATATTTTACTTGATAAACATTTTTATGTCGTTGCTTAGGACGATTTGAAGGGAGATATTCAAATGAAGTTGTTAAATACTGCTAGTTAATCCTGTTTGAAACTGGGTTGATTTTGTTTATCATAATGGTCAAAGGGAGGTAATTAAGGTCGTTTGTGTTTTCGGTTCTTGATTACTTGAAGGCGACTATGATTGAATAATTAATTTAATCAGATAGGTCCAGAACGTGCTACAATGGCTTATTTAACAAATTAAGTATATAAATTAAGTTTTTTTGTTCTCTAAAGTTATAGGTTTTGTTTAACCCTCATCTGTTATAAATCACTTATGCTGCTTCTGTCATATAAATCATGCGTTGTGTTCTTGGGTTGTCTAAATAAATAAATACATTATTGTATATCCTCTAATTATTATTCTGACAGCAAAACCACCAATGGTTCCAACTGTGTTTCACTCCGGTGGGAAGATGTCTACTCCTGTATTTATTGGTGAAAACACTTAGACAATACAGTGAAGTAGGAGAATAAGTAAGTAAGCATGGATTTGTCAAAACTACGGTGTCAGATGACAAAATCAATTGAATTAACATTTCGATTGATTAACAGCCCAAGTTCCTAATTTAATTTTGGATAATAACTAGATTAATTGCTGAGTTGTTTTATTGATTTGAATAGGGTGTTGCTTATTTTACCGTAATACTGCTGCTACTGAATTAAAGTATAATTGCCGTTATTGAGAAAACCCCAATTCCTAGATGAGCTATAAACTTTATTTATATTTCTTACCCGGTTAAGAAGAAAGGAAACTATAGTCGCATGTTAAGTTTGGATCCTTCATTTATATTGTAACAATTTTACCTATTAAACTCTACATTTAAATTAAATCCTAGAATCCGATCGTCCTAACTGTTGTATAAATGTTATGCCTCGCTTACATTAAATACATGGTAGCAGAAATCTATTTCTATGAAGGCATCCCTGTATGGCATCAAGTCTTTTATTCAAAATGTCCTCTTTGGAATTCACAATGTAGAAGGTTCCAATAAACATAGATTGCACCTTTTTGAGTTCCCAGGGCTATACTTCCTCCCCCTGTCCACTACTGAGCATTTTTTTATTCAAAATGTTCATTAATTCTGTTAAGTTCCCTTATCCAATCTCCTAATGCAGTGGTATTTTTCTTTTTGTGTTTATTTCTAATGCTTATTCTTTGTGCCCAACCCCCGCTGTCGTTTACGCCATCACTCTCTCTCTCTCTCTCTCTCTCTCTCTCTCTCTATATATATATATATATATATATATATATATATATATATATATATACACACACATATATATATATATACTAAAATTTCAGACCGGCCTTGGGCGGGTGTTTGGAGGTGTATGTTGTGCAAAGAAAAAAAAACTTGGTAGTAGGAAGGCAATCTCGAACCCATACCGCAAAACCAGAAGTGATGTAGGTTTAAATTAAGGCTAGACAATCGAAAAGAGAGGATGATCTTCGACAATACCGGCGAAAAATGACCCCTGCCTTTAGAAAAGTGCAGTGAAGAAATTAATGTTTTTAGCCAATTTCTCGATATTTTTCGTTTGAAAGGTCACGCTTCAAAACGATAGGGATTTTGTGAAAATCCATCGCCTATGTCGAAAGTTTTAGACAGACATGCAAACATACATACATACATTTATACATTAGTAGGTCAAATTTTCGTCCGAAATCGCTTAAAAAGCTTGCCATATCTCTGGATACCCTTCATATAAAATTTCAAATGTTTAGACCAGAAATTGTTTAAGTAATTTGGTAGACACTGGAATACAAACGCTCAAATATCCCTAATGCTCCACGTACAGCCATGTGCTTGTAATTAGCACGGCCTCATCTTTTCTTTTCGGCAAAATGAAACTCCGCACTTTTTTATTTCAAAAATGGAAAATTTAAGCTAAATTTAATGTAATTGTTTAAACATCCTTTACCTCCCGTTATTCGCCTTTTATTTCTCTATAATTGTACCTTCTCATATTTTAGTTTTAATTGAAATATTCTAGTGTTCACGTTAATTTAAAAAAATAACTTCAAATTGAGAAGGCAAAAAGAATGTCCGCAGAAACAAATTTGCTTAAAACCAGCTTAAATTACCCCCTACCCTAAATCAGTTTAAAATATCCACCAACAGGCAACAAACCATAGCTAATCGTAATTGTTGTTGTTCCAGGTAATACAACGTAACATTTAGTCCATATGCCATTAATTTCTCTTAGTGATCGCCAGGAGCTCATAAATCTCTACCTTACTGGTTTATCCAATCGAGAAATCGGTTGCAGATTGAAATGTGATGAGAAAACGGTACGAAAGACTGTGCCAAACTACCCAAGCACCGGCAGTGTTTGTGATGCCCTAAATCGGATTGTACTAGAGTTACTTCTAACAGGGAAGACAATGCTATCAATATCCGCATCCTAAGAAACAGATTTGAAACAGTTCCCTTAATCCAACAACAGAGCAATCTTTTTTTAAAAAGTTATTTCTTTCTACTGTCAAGAACAAATTAAATGAATTTAATTTGCTAGGATATGTTACAAGACGCAAGCCAATGATTTCTGTAAAGAACAGAAAACGCCGTCTGGACTTCTTCAGATTCAATAATATCATGACTTCATATTGGTCAAATGTGCTTTGTAGCGACGAAAGCAAGTTCAATAGGCTAGGCACTGATGGTAGGCAGTACGATCGTCGGGGGAAACTCGAATAATTTATTCCTTGGTGCTCAGTTTCAACGCTGCAAGGCGGTGGAGGTTCAGTTTTGGCGTGACGCATTATTAGTAACAATGATTCAAGACCTATAGTTCGCTTGCAAGGTCAAATTAATTCAACCAAGTACATTAATATGTTGACTGAGCATTTTTTACCCTACTTTGGTCGGAATTTTAATAATAATCCCATCTTCATGCAGGGTACTTCTCCCATTCACACAGCTTGCAATATCAAGACGTTCCTGGAATAGCATGATATTCCATGTCAATCATATCGAAAACGCATTGCATTACATCAAGCAACAGCTACGCAATGATAACATTTCAAATTTAGAACTTTGGACAATTTTAAAAAAAAAATGGCATGCCCTTTCCCAGGAGTATTGCTGAAGTCTAATTCAAGTAATTCCCAAAAGATTGTAGGCTATCAAATTGCAGAAGGGCTATGCTACTAAATATTAAGTAGTTCATTGTGTTCCTGTTGTATATGTGTTGCATTAATGTCCTAAAGTTACATTTAAATAACAATTTACCATTCTGCGGTCTTTCTTTTTGCCTCCTCAATTTTAAGGTATTTTTTTTAAATTGACGTGAACACTAGAATATTTCAATTAAAAGTAAAATATGAACAAGTAAAATTATAGAAGAATAAAAGGCGAATCAAATGAGGTATAGTTTGTTTATACAGTTACATTAGATTTAGCTTAAGTTTGCAGTATTTGAAGAAATTACAAGTGTTGACTTCCTTTTCGCGCCGGTGTATATAAGTGAACATGTGTGTATAAGGGCAATTCTCAGCCTATATGTCAAGACATTTTTATTTGCAGACTTCAAATTCCGTATATAGTATATTCAGATACTGGGAGAATTTTCAATTCGTTTTCATCGCCAAAAAATGGCAGCTATGCGGTCACAATTGAAACATCGATGCGTGGGAGTCATTGGATATTTATTTGCTAACTCTTTCACGAATGCACATGCGTAAATAATTCACATTAAATAAATAGATTGAAAACACCTTTTACAAGACGTCTGACGCTGGTATATGGTTATCGTATTTGACTTACTGTCTTTAAGTTTTGGTTTTGATCTCAGCTTGAGTAATTAAAAAAAAACATTATCTTACACAAGGTAATCGGTTTAGATGTAAAAATTTAATACTCACATGCGAATGTCCCAGTTTCTGTAATTAATATAATATTATATTTATGCGTAGTTCCTGTAATTAATATAATATTATATTCATGCGTAATTAATATAATATTATATTTATGCGTATTTTACGACAGGAAAACCCCGGGCGCCCCGATCTATATACCTATAAAAGTGAAAGTGTATCTGCGTGTGAGAATACTTCTCTTTTATTAAGCACCGCCAAAAATGGCCGCAAAATCAAGTTGTTGTTGTTTTTTTAAAACGAAATTACATTTATTAAAATCCATTATTTCTGAGTAACTTTGTTTTCCAGAAAGATAAAACTCAGAATAATGTAAAACTTTTTCTACTATTTTTAATTAAATTATAAATGTTAAATTTTCCGAAAAAGTTAACAATTGACATTTTTGTCTTGCACAAAAAACGTACATAAATATTTAAAAAAAAAAAAAGGTTTTTGAAATAATTTATTTATTTATTTATTGTCTAACTAAGATTTAGGATGATTTTCTAGCAGAATATGCAAAAATATTATAATATAAGTACCTGGATTTCAAATAATTCCACTTATTCATATATGTAACCATATATTTCGCGTCGATTTAGAGTCTATATCGACACTGTTTACGTTTGCGTTTGATAAGAAGCAAACTATGGAAGACCAAACAGGCCAAAAAAACTTATTTTTCAGTGACGAAAATTTCAATGTATTATTAAGCTGAGGCTGGCCAGTACCAGATGGGTGACCATTTGTATGAGTTTGATTTTTAATGTGTATGTGTGTGGAGGCCAGGCTCCCCAAAATGGGCGGGGCAATTTAAAGCAGAATAAAAAAAAAATTATTTCAGCGCGTTTGGTCCACCGTAGTCGAAAGGCGGCAAACGTTTTCAAACGGGATCGAAAAAAATGATGCTATGTTTAACACAAAGGGCACAATATTTATTGATTTTTTTTTGGTATCGATTCTTCAAAGCATGCCCTGTTTAATAATGGTCATGCATTATTCGGCTCGCTAAGAAAAATTGTTAATTTATTTATCAAAGATTTTAAAATAGCTTTTTTCGTATAAATATTAAAAAAACATTTTTTTTTGGTTTGCTTAACTTAAATTAATTATTTTACTTAACATATTCACCGAATTTCACACTTCAAAACTCAACAGCGGGATAATTAAACACAATCGAAGTTCTGATATTCAGACGTCAAAATAAGGTATGCAATTTTTTTTATCTATAATTCTGTCCCTTACAACAACACAATATGTTTTGTTCAGTTTCAGATGATTATTTTAAGCATATTTGTTCCCACTTCAAAACAAGGGGGGTTTTGTAAGCAAAAAAAATATAGATATAAATATCGTTTATGAAAAACAAGTATACCGTTATAAAGTTCATTCTTCTCTTAATAATCGCTGAAAATTTCGTATTCATCGGATAATGACCTGGTTTTTGGAAGATTTTTAAAAAGACGGTCCGTCAAAAAGTACTGACCTGCCCCCCCAGTTTTGGCGGTGCCTATCTTTTATACTCAACGAATTCTCGATATACTTGCGTGAACTTTGGTATATAAGATATTCGAACACGTTGAAAACTTCTAAATATGTATTCATCCGGAAAACATGCCTGCTAATGGAGGCAAAATTGAAAAACTGGTACGTGGGAGTCATCGTTGTTTTATCTGTTCGTTTACTGTTAAACAATTGCGTCTACATGAATAGGTAACATTGCAGATCACGATCGGACAATGCCGGGCGGCCGAATAGTATATGGACACAACACTTAATAGGCAATGTTTTCACCTTAAATAGTTAGGATTAAGAGATCTTTAATTAACAAAAGCAACCTATAGTTGCAAATATTTTGTCATGACACTTTAGTGGAGATTATATGTTCACCTTAAGTGCGTTGGAAATGAGATTTAATAATTTATATCAGTTTGAAATAAGTTAAACTTTGAAAAAAAAAGTTGGAAATAAATATTTATTATGAGTCTGGTGTTAAAGTCACACAATAAACGGCGGGCGTTTAGGAAATTGGTCCCCACCTCTAAATTTCTTATTTTCATTTATGTTTTCTTTTTATTACGTTAATTTAATTGACTCGCAAGATTTTTCTCCGTGATGGTCACAAAGCACGTGCTCAATTTAATAGAACGTTGTAATTGAAAACTTATCTCATTTTTTCTCCATTTTTTTCATTTGAACTTTAAGTCCGTAATTGATGAGACTAACGTAAAAAAATGTAAATAGTGAAAATTAGGGGTGGCGTTTTATTTCCTAAACGTCCACCCAATAAACAAATAATGGGTTTAATTTTTAATGTTTATTTATTAGACTGGGAATTAGGTGGAAGAATACTCTCGATCCCTCTATCACATAAAAAAACATTGTTTTCCTAATCACCGTTTATTATTATGCCAAAAATATATAAACAATGATATCGGTATTTCAGACTTTAACAGTTTTAAATAAGCATCACTTACAGCTCTTTTTTAGAATTTACACTTTTTTTATTTTAAAGAATATATACAGAGATTAATATATATATATATATATATATATATATATATACAGAAAACTTTTTATAATATTCAACAATATATTATTATTATTATTATTATTATTATTATTATTATTATTATTATTTTATACCTCATAAATATTAAAATTTAACTATATGTATTTACTATTATTGTTGGTGTCTACTATTATTATTATGAAATTATCACCAATAATAATAATAACCTTAAATAATAAGCCACCCAACACGCATATATACGTGTGCGTGTGTGTGTGCGTGTGTGTGTATGTGTGTGTGTGTGTGTGCGTGTATTCTCCAGGTAAATAAATCGGAGGCAAATATCTAATTAAATTAACAGGATTTATATAAATATAATTAATACCAAGGTGGAGCATGATAAAATTGTATATATATATTTTGCATAAATATTTAAATTCCATAACAGATTAATGAGTATATTTAAATCAACTAGAAATAATTAACTGTAAACATAATCAGCCGATGTTACCTTTAAATATGTTCCGATTGAAATATACACATAAATGTGTAATAATACTAAATGTCTATATATATATATATATATATATATATATATATATATATATATATATATATATATATATATATATATATAAGTTTACTCGATTTATTCAGTAAAAGAAATCGACGAATTACAAGAACAGGGGTTCGGGATTCGTAGCAAACAGTAAAATGAAAATCATAATTGCATAAAATAACCAATAAAATGTTATTGTTTCACTGATTTTAAAATAATATCAGCATTATGAAATATATTATTTCATGAAATATTTCTTTTTTTTTTAAATTCCTGCTTTAAAATATAATATTTTTTCTGGCACAGTTTACTGTGGAAATCAGGACGTCTACTCTTATGATTCACCCATTAATCAGATTCAACTTAATAACATTTCCGGTAATAAAAAGCGGCAGATGGTTGATTGTACGCAAAGTCGAAAAGGCATTAAAAACAAACTGAAACGACCTGATTGGACTGACGAAATTGAAACACGAATTGTCTTTCTCTGGGGAATATTCATCAATAAAACCTTGCTCCCTTGCGTGCATTCCACCCATAAGCGAGTGCCAAGAACTGCCTCGTTTGCCGTCCTCTCAAATTTCGTTGGCAGCCCATGGCATTCTCAAAATGACTGCCTGGGGAAGGAATGGCACTGGAATGCTTGTAACATTAAAATATCTCGTCGAGCGATGTGTACCGAGGATTCGCGAAATACAATCGTTCAAGTTAACATGCTTATCAACGTGTGACCAATTATTCTGATAATTCGTTATGGGAATGCACAGGGCTTAATCTAGACATGCCAACCTGCAGATCAGTGAGGGCAAAATAGCTCTACACCAATGCCTGATAAACCAGCAAATAGCAGGATGTCATCTTGTTTTAGTTATCTATAACGTCTTGCAAACAATTAATATTATCTTCGTACGACATGTGAAAGAACGAGCTGATAATATGGGCACCCCTTTTCTGTATTTACCATGTATTTACATAAATGTTACAAATTTGCCTATGCAATTCACATTATTTAGATTATTCCGTCTACTCTTCGTATATTGGACGCTATTATAATAACGTTTTAAAAGAGGTAACTCGTAAAAATCTACGGATGCATCATTTTGAAATCTACGAGGTGCCTTCGATAAGTTTCCAGGCATTTTTATACAGACATTTAAAATTGTCCTAGATTATTAAATATCCGGTATGTTATTGCTATACAACTTATGTGATAACTGATCTTTTTTATATCTAATTGTGAGGTCAAATCGACAGCTATAGCGGTAATTCGAATCCAGCTTACTAAAGCCTGATTTTTACAGCGGGTCAATTTAAAAAATGCAATGTGGATATAAGGACAATTTAGAAGAACCATATCAATAAAATTCTATTATAAACATAGGAAAATATGCTACAAAAAATTGTGGAACGCTTCAGTCTGGTGTTAGTCCATGTTGCTTGACTCGAAAGACGGTTGTTGACGGGTATAATGTATTCACGGATGGCAGAGTATCTGTGAGAGATGATTAGAGGGGTGGGAAGAATAAAAAAGTCCGACAACCAGAGTTGAGTGGCAATATATAGAATTTCATAGATAAGAACGCCGCCAGTCACTACAGATAATGATAATAATAAGCGCACAGTATAATGTCAGTGTGGGTACTATACACAAACTTGATATATATACAGCATCGGCCATAATATAAGGAACGGAACATAATTACAAATATTCATGTATATGAAAAAAAAAATTAGAGCATGGATCTTTCTGAAATACACAGAATACACAAATAGAACCAATGTGTATAAACTAGTACAAAAAAATAAAATAAAATTACGATTCAATATTGAGAAATATTTTAGTTTTAAATTATATCTGTGGATTTATTCTGGCCAAAAGTTAAGGAACGAAATAGAGACTTTATGGGTTTTTTTTTAATGCAAATGTTTTAAAAAATTAATTAATTCAATATTTAGTGAACATCCCTTGATTCTTTATGACCTAACTGCATCTTCGACCACAAGACTGGATTAGTTTCTTGCAAAATTTAGGATTTATCTTTTCCCACTCTTCCCTCCATAAATTCCACAAATGATTTTGATTTTGGGGATTCCTCGTCTTTGCTCTTTCTCCAATCATTTTCCAAACATTTTCTATCAGATTCAGATCCAGAGTCTGCGCTGGCCATTCCATTACTCTTATTTTTTCTTCCTCGAGGTAACTTATCACTTTTTTAGCTTTATGGCAAGGGGCGTTATATTGCATAAAAATGCTTGGCTGATTAGGTGAAAGGCGTAACCTCTCAATGACATGTTGTTGAAGGAGCTGCTTATAAGTCTCCGCATTAACCCTACCATAGATTCGAACTAGAGGACCAACTCCTTCCGAGGATATCATACCCCACACCATTACACTTCCCCCTCCGAATTTAAGTGTGTTTTTAACACATTTGGAGGATAATCGTTCACCTGCTTTACGTCGTACATGCTTCTTTCCATCAGATCCAAACAAATTGAACTTGGATAAATCGCTGAAGTGAACCTTATCCCATTGTTTTTCAGTCCAGATTACATGCTCATGGGCAAACTTCAAACGGCTATTTTTTGTTCTTCTTGGAGATCAAGGGTTTAGATACTGGCACCCTGGAATGCAATCCGGCAGCTGCTAACCATCAAGAAACAGTTTTTTCTAGATATATTTTCCCAGTCTGTTCATAAAAATCACGAAAAATTGATGTTGCGAATTTGAATCGGTCACTAAGAGCCTGCCTTACCATAATCCTATTTTCTCTTTGAGACATTTTATGGGGTCTGCCGGTTTTAGGGGATGCTTCTAATGTAGTTTTATTCTTATATCGAGCTATCACACGATTAACAACACTTTTTGATTTCGAACGATATTAGACATTGTTGAAATTGATTTCTTTTTCTTTGTAATCGTCTAAAATTATTTTTTTTTCTTGGAGATTTTTGCGAGTCGGTGGCGCCATTTTTCTTTGTTGTGTTTATTACCAGTTCCAATTTTAAAAACTAGCTATTTTTATGTAAAGTTTAGTCTCTTAAAAATAAATGTTCTATTTCGTTCCTTAACTTTTGGCCAGGATAAATCCACGGATATAATTTTAAACTAATATGTTTCTAAATATTGAATCGTAATTTTATTTTTTTTTTTGGTACTAGTTTATACACATTGGTTCTATTTGTTTATTCTGAGTATTTCAGAAAAAAATCCATGCACTATTTTTTAACTATGCATGAATAATTGTATTTTTT
>NC_136485.1:151569058-151639058 GCF_053919585.1 Euprymna scolopes
CATATATATATATATATATATATATATATATATATATATATATATATATATATATATATATATATATATATATTGTTTTTCGGTGAGAAGATATCCAAAAATTGAAAATAATTCAATTGTGACAGGGGTCGTTAATAGTGCTCAATCAGAAGAGAGCAAGTTATATTCTTTAAATTTTTTTTTCTGTAAATATAGTCATAACTTGCTATGATGGTCAGACCGTGTCAATCATCTTTTCAAATTTTTAGGAGAGAAAAATCGCCTTGTGTGGCGATAGGTGGAAAAAAATAAAAATCAAAAAAAATATATATATATGTGAAATTGTAAATTTCCGTACCAACTACTCGGTCATTTTTCAGTCTACAAAGTCGAGATTAATATTGAGGTTTGGGAAAATATTTGCAATCTACTTTCAGGTAGAAATTCAGCTGTCAAGGGGTCAAAGAGCAACAATTTGACTTTTGAAAGCTTTACAAAACTCCTTTGCCAACTTTTGGGTCTAAACATTTAAATTTTAGATAGAAGCTAGGTGGACATGGATCAAACTATTTGATTTCATTTGAGCCGAAAATGTAAAGGGGCAAAAATAGGGTCAACTTTTAAAAAAAAATGACCTCTGCGCTCTTTAACAAACATTTTAAATTTTAAATAAAGTCTATTCAGACGTAAGGCAAGCTTTTTAATCGACTTTTGGCGTCTAATTCTGCTGGTTAAGGAGTCAATGTTCAAAAGATTTGACGTTTACGGCCTCTAGAAAACTAATCATGCAATTTTGGATCTAAACATTTGAAATTTTACGTAATGGCTATTAATACACGCAACAAGCTTTTTTACTCAGTTTTGGGGCTAAAATCTGGCTGCCAATATGTAAATCTTTAAAGAGTTTACCTTGGCAAACTCTACCAAACTCCTCCGCCAATTTTCGGTTTTCACACTATAAATTTTAGATGTAGATTACCTGGACATGAGTCAAACTTTTTCATATATACATATAAAGTTATGGACAGCACATAGGCCTCGATCAAAACGGGGCTGAACTTCCGTATATATATATATATATATATATATATATATATATATATATATATATATATATATAATCAACAATGCCACAGCTTAAACAAGACATAAAAGCAGCAGACTAGAATCAAATAATTTCTTTTCACACTAATTTAATGTCACCAGTGAAACATATACTGCCATAACATTTAAGTTATCTGCTCGGACGTCATCACATATGATCATGTCATAAGTTTTGATTTCGTATGACGACATCATATATGACGACATTCTCATATATATAATCCTCTATTGTGGAATCTTATTAGACGTATGTAAAGACATTTTTTGCCCTTCTATAAACATACACTGACTTTTTGTTGTTGTTTGTTTTCCAAATATCAAATTCTATAATTAACTTAAATAATATTCCATTGTAGTTAGACGAAAATAGGAATTTTATCCTTAATCCAGCGACCATTTGGGTGTCTTTATTCGACAACATCACCGCTATTTTTTCTGCAATTTTACCAGCGATTGATGCTCCCGAAATCATAACATTATGAAGTCCGCTTTTTCACACATCAGTTGCCATTTTAAAATCGACCTACCAATTTCTGCACGTTGCTGACATCAACTGCATCATCTACATAGGAGTTTAAAAGGAACCAGTGAAGAATCCACTGGCGCATCACTGTTTCTGATGTACGTAAATCCGGTATTTATTTATTTTTTATCTTAGTCATAGATATTAAAATATCGCATAATCAATGCATTAGATCAGCCATCATAATTATGCAGTTTGAAATTCCCTCTAATCTGATCGAGCAGAATAAAATAGCAAGTATTATTTTCGAAACTACCTCGGGTATATACTATGCAATATATTGCTATTTTAGTAACAATGTATGCTGCTATCATGCCTAATACACACATACAATCCATAAATCTTGATTTTTTTTTCGTTCCATCTTTCTCTTTATATATTTATAAAAATATGTGTATATGTGTGTGTGTGTGCTTGCATGGACACATCTTAGAAAGTACAGAATGGTTTATTGCAGAAGAAGCAAATATTGGGGGGAAACGAATGTCGCGAATCAAGATCGGTCAAACAAATACATGAATTAAACGAAGTGTGTAAGAAAAACCATCAATACATGAAAAACTCAATGTCATAATATTCTCAATTCAGGAATTGACGGTGCTCAGCGGGACGGATTAGGCCCCTTTGCGTTCTGAGTTCATTTTGCAAAAATCGCTTCGGCCAAACCAACAGTTGTATGTGTCTCTGACCAGCCGGAAAAGCAGGTAAATAAATCAAATAATATTGCCCGATCAGTCTAAGATGGAATTGAATTACAGCTGATTTTATTACGAGGGTATTTTTGCAAGTTTATTGAGATGGAATAAAAAGCTGGCAACTATATATTGCTCTAAACATCTGTTAAGAAAATGCAAAATCATGTGTGTGAATAAGAAAGTCTCTTCAACCGAATACAAGTGTAATAGAGAACTGACACGATAACGGAAGCCTGAAATTGTAATAATGTAAAATTTCTGAAATATTGATAATATCATAGCCATTAGGATGGCACACTATATAATGATTCAAACAGATGTTTTCTATATACATCAACGTTAACCGCTTTTATTTTACTATGAGGCAAGTGTTTTGGTTATCTTTTGCTTCAAGATCACTCTTCGTCGACATAAACTCATCATCATAACATAGAGCCGTGTTCGTCTTCAGTAAACCTACTACTTTGATAATCTTCTAAAACCGATTCTCACTCAAACCTTACATTAGATAACTTACATTTAATATACGGTAAGGTTGTAAGAAAAATGGCTTCGTGGGTGTATTTTCTTTTACTAGTATCTCATTCGTAACACAATCGTTTACTTTTAAAGATCGTATACCGTTTCAATTTTAAACAGGTTTTTCTCCGAGTATTTTTTCATAGAGTACAGAATCGAATTCCAAGTCTATTAAGATGGTTTGCTATTCGTGTTCATTACGCCTATCTAACACTCTATCTCTATTAATGCATTTAATATGCGGGAACCGGTGGTTTCTACCCGATAAATTATGACTAAGAATACTAGCTTATTAATTATTATTTTAATCAGAGTCATTATCCTATGTAGTTTAAAAGTTAAAACGTTATAAGAGAAGTAAGGAAATAAGAATGAATTAAACCTTGCCTGTACCTCGACCCGCGCTGATGAAACAAATGATTGGCCGGTGAATTAAAATAAAGATTTCATGAAAGTTTATGTACTGTTTTCGAAGTTCTACAAAAAGATACCAAAAAATGCCTATATGGAAAGCGAGTAGTTTACACATGCTGAAAGTTCAAAAAAATTAAACCATTAAGAGAATAGTATGTTTTCCCTTTTTTATAAAGGTGTTGCTTCTAATCAAGGCCCAGATGCCAGTCGAGGATGAGGTTTAATACGTGTACAGTCGTCAGTGAGACCATGACGTAGTAATTGTTAGTAGGGGAAATTTAGTAAATTAGATTACTTAAGGGGAACGGCTCATCAAGAACTTGTTTACATTAGATTTGAAGACGAACATTATAGTCAGCCGGAAAGCAGGCAAATGGAAGAGAGTTCCACAGGTGTGCGGTTTTAAGAAAAAATCTTCGTTCATGGATTCTACGTTTAGGTTTAGGCACCGATAAAGAGTTTGGGAAATTATCGATAGTGTTTTCAGCAAGACGACTGTTTCTCGTGAATGTTTTTCGTTATGGGATCATAGATTCGAGCTCAGACGAGCAGTTTCCTGAACATAACAGTAAAGCAGCGACAGGCTCGCAACGTCTCTTCTGTGAGAAAGAGGTTGCAGGGAAGAAAAAGACATCCCGCACTAGGCTACGAAATTTGTTTTAAACTCTATCAAGGCAGGATAAGCTCTTTCTAGTAGCTCCTGCCCAGATATGGCAACAGTAATCCACCTGGCTCTTATACAGATAGAGAATTGCTTCAGCAGTGAGATATCTACTGGACCAATAAAAGGATTCAACCATTTTCTGAGCGACATTGGCAATGGATTTCATGTACGTGTTTCATTTCATATCAGCAGTAATGGTCAAACCCAGGAGCTTGTCAAAACATGGAGCCTTCTCAAGACAAGTTCCATTCATTTCAATTGATACCAGATGGGGATCAGAGCGTTAATAATGTAAAGATAAAATATTTTCTTTAGATGCATTAAAATAAGCAGCCACCCCTTTCCCCATTTTACCACATGCTCAAGATCAAAAGAAAGACAATCAGAGAGGAATTGGTCGTTTACGGTCTTTGATGTACTGTGTAGTAGCATAAATATCTACGCGCGAGTAAGGATATGATTTGGAAGATCATTAATGTGGATTTAGAAGAGAGCTGGGCCAAGGATGGAATCCTGCGGGGCTCCAGCACTAATACTGTGAGCTTCTCATTTCTGCCCATCAATTACTATTCCTATGTACCTATCAGAGAGAAATGGTTTAATAAATGAGAAGATATTTCCATCTATACCGTAACTGTAGATCTTGTGAATAGACCTTTATGCCATACTCAATCTAAGGGATTTGATATGGCAAGAGTAACTGCCCGGGAAAGAAGCCTCCGTAAAGAGATTCGCTAATCCTATGAGATATAACAGTTAGTACATCTGTTGTAGATCTAGCAGAACGGAAACCATATTGTATGTCACTAAGATGTTCGTCTCTGCTTAGGTGGTTGACTACTTCTCTATTTAACACAGATTCCAGCAAATTACCCATGACGCACAGGAGACTTCTAGGACTATACTGACAGGGGAATGAGCGACTGACTGAATTATTTAATGTTGGGCATACTGACTAGGTTTTTCAGGGTGTTGGAGAGCAATTTTCCATCAGACAACTCTGAAACAGCTTTGTACATACGAGATCTAGTTCTGGTTAAAGCGTTTTTAGCACTATAATAGGAATGCCGTGAGGGTCAATTGCCTTATTGGAATCAAGGTCTTTGGTTAGCTTGGCATCATCACGCACATATATGTGTATGTCTCATAGTATTTTCTGATACAGAAAGAAAATACCGAGGGTTAGCCGTCTTGGTTACATAGTGTAGGATTAGCTGCAAAGGTCTTGGAAAACAGTTTGGCTTTATCAGATGATGACGAGATTTCCTCATGATGATAGTTGGGATGGAACACACGCGTCCGTTCAGGATCCTGTTTGATATTTGCCAAAATTGATGGGAACCAAACCGTCGCCTTGCCACTTTGTAATTGACGGACTGAGAATATAATTCTTTTGCGTTCGTTATTACATTTTTACAGTGGTTGCTGGCAGTCTTGAAAGCGGGTTTAGTCTCCGTACATCTATTACGTTGGAAGCAGTATAAAAAGTGCTGTCAGTATGCAATGGCAGCAGCACATTCTGGAGAGAACCAGGGTTGGCTGTTCGGCTTCTGCTGGAATTTTTTCGAAGGAATTAAACGGTATATGTCTATAATTAACCATTCCTTCAGGTATGCTACTATAGAGGACACAACCTTTTTAAACCTGGAAGGCATAGGTAGATCTGATATAAATGTACGGGAGCTATTCCAGTCAGTCATAGTGTAAAGAGTCGATGATTTTTATTGTGTGGATAAATTAGGCACTTATCCTAGTCTTACATGATGTCTGCATTATCTTTTGGTTGACGTGACGTTAAAACTTTTCACGCGCGGTTTGTTTATCTCGGGATTATTAACAAGGGACATTCCAAGGGAATGGCTTCTATTTTTTGTTTTGCGCGACTGAAACAGCGGTAGTTGGACATTCTGTTGTTAGAAGGACGTACCTTAATATTCATTTCTTTAATGCAGATATTTCCTGTGTGAAAAGCTTAAAAAACAGCGCATATCATGGGCGTGCGTAGAAAACAGATATGCGTGATTAAATTCCAGAAGAAAATGCATAACGAATGGTGGTTACTGTGTAGAAAACTAAATTCTGGAAAGAAGCTCGCTTTAATGCTACTACTTCCCTCTCTGTAGCCTTACAATTTTCAATAATCATAGATTCCATTTATGGTTCTACAATCATACGTTGAATTCAGTAATGTTTATGAAATTTTTACGTGGACACTTTATAGTCCATGCGAGTATATTTTGCTCGTTCTGTCCTCATGACGACGCAAACGTCTTAAGTCAATATAACGAAATGTTCAGTGCGAAACCCCGTGGAGAATATTAGTTTCAATATAAAGTTGTTCATGTTCAACAAAACACACATGAAGAAGATCAGAGGTTACATCGGCCGAAACGCCGTTATAATTACACCCAATATAATTATAGTTACCACATTACTCTAAATAACGGATATGAGAATAATACTCTCGATATTCTAAGTAATACACAATTATTATTACATCCGTGTATTAGTTCTGCTTGTTTTTCATTGCTGATAGTATTGTCCAGCTGACGCGACAATTGTCTTTGCGCAATAAAATTCCCAGCCGTGTTATCTTTGCCTGGAGCAAAAAGATTTTATGTGTTTTTCCTTTTGTGTTTTTCGGACTTACCATATCCTTCGATGTCTACGTTGTGTTAAAAAATAGAAAAAGAAACAACAAAAGAAGAAAGACACGCATAAAAGTAAGGAAATGCTTCTGGTCACACTTTTTTTTGTACAGTAAATACTAGCCGCGTCGCTTGGCTGCTCTCCTAGTTCATTCATACGAGATGTTATTTCGCCCGTTCTCACCTCTTCACAACTGGTCGCCGCTTTGCAGGCAACCTGACCTGCAAACAAGAAATAAGCGGATCGAGTTCCGAACACACCACCGCCCACTTCACTCTCGAAACCATTATTCTCGCTCACCGATCCGCAGTTGTTAATCGAGTTATGTCTCCTTCGATGAGAGCAAATCTTTCAGAAGTTTTGCGAATCTGCAAGATGATAAAAAAGCAAAAGAAAAATGCGAATAAAAGGTGCACGTTCGATGCGCTTTCGCAGATAGCGTTCTCATTATCTGAAAGGTTCAAATTTGATTACAAATGCAGACAAGGAACTTTCACTTCGATGCAACTGTTATCATTTAGAAAAATGTCAGTGATCTATTTTTTTTTAAATAACTTCAACTTTTTTTCCCCGTACATATTGCCAACAAGTCGATAATATAATTATAAAAAAAATTATATAACAACAAGATTTTACTCACACTTTTAAACAAAGGTAACTATAAGTGATTGCTTACTGACAATAACCAGTGGTGTTTCCATAGGATCTGAGTGAAAACAAGTCACATTAGTTGAACAGTACTCTTCAACAGTTCCGATACGCATCAGAAATCAGCTTGCATCGGCGTAGCAATAGCTGTTTACTAATGATTTCCCACAAGGTTCGACTGTTTTGTTAGTTTAGTGCTTATTATTATTATTATTATTATTATTATTATTATTATTATTATTATTATTATTATTATTATTATGTACCAACTTGGAGTTTAAACAGAGGTCTTAAAATCCACGTGTAAAGTTCTCTGAATCTGCCTAGCCATATATCTCTTTGATTTACAGTATCTTTCACTTCGTTCGATAAGCTTTGCAAATTAATGTGCGTTATAGCTACAGCTGTTTACTGTTGATTTCTCGCTGATCATTAGAACTTTTTCTGGCAGCAAGCCTCATCACCGCCTCAGCCATCTTCCCACTCACCTAGTAGCGATCTGGTTGTTGTTTTCTTTCTTCCGTATTTTCATGCTATTTGAACTTTTGACGACTATTTGTTGTTGTATGCAGGTATTAACACTTTTTGAGGGTGGGATATTAACTTACAATTGTACGGTATCAATTTTCTTTAATCAGGTGGCGTTCCCATATATATATATATATATATATATATATATATATATATATATATATATATATATAATTATTTATTTTTACTATAATAATTAAATACCTACAAACACTAGTGGTTCATCCGTTCCGCAATCTTCAGTGCAGGATGTCACGATTAGCACCAGTCGACGGATTCGAACTCGACAACACGAGCCATCTCTGATCTCAAAGATCAAAGATCATATCCATACGGCTACCATTAACCGCGTGAAATAACGGTGAATTCAAACATTTTAATTTTTAAATGTTTTTACGCCAGTCAGATATATATATATATATATATATATATATATATATATATATATATATATATATATATATACTAGCATTCCAGCCCTTATTATGGCCCGTTATTAGGACCCCTTAACATTTATTGTTTTGGGCTCAAATCAAGTTATTATGTTAGATTCGTGTACAAGGAATCAATATCTAAAATTTCAAGTGTTTAGACACAAAATAGTCAGAGGAATTTAGTAGAGTTCTCAACGGTCAAATCGCTGAACTTTGACCTCTTAACAGTCAGATTTCTGTCCGAAAAATAATTACAAAGATGCTCTGAAATCTCAGTACTCTATATATCACTTCTCGAGTCTGTATACTTAAAATTGATAGAGTTATTGCGTAGGGAAATGTACACAGACAGACACACAGACATACAGATACACGGAAACATTTACTTATATATATATATATATATGTATATATATATATATATATATATATATATATTACTACTTCATTTACTCACATAAACCTAATATACGAAAGTATAGATTTATGCGTAAACTTTAAGCATTTACTTCAAAAGTGCTCAATACGTAGGTAGAGCTAGTTAGTAATGTAGTGGATGAAACGCATAATATTCAGTGTAGCTTAATCGCCATATATACTTTATAAATTACTACATTACTATATATATATATATATATATATATATATACATATATATATATATATATATATATATTTCTGTTGCGGTCTCCAGATGTCCCTTGTGTATTAGTTGCAGCATTCAAGTGTTTAAGCCGTTTTCATAACTTTTATCCATCGTATCATCTCAACAATCCCTCCAATTCAAATCGGCCAATTCAGTTTTCTTTTTATAGTGTTTCTACTATTTTAGATTTCTTATTGACGTTCTTAATCTTCAATTTCTTTTTCAACTCTTTGGCAAGCTCCGAGTATTTGGATTTGACTATCATGTAAGCTTCCTTATCATTAACACCTAGACTGTATAGAGATCATTGGAGATGGCCAGCGCAATCTGAACGGGATCAAACAGACGATGTTGCTTGCGAACTAGGTTATGCTGTTTACAGTTATTGATCGTTGGTTTCTCTATTTTATTCTAATCCTCTCGTCTTCCCGCTGGTTTTAAAAGCGAAGGCAAAAGTGGAAGAAAATGAAAAGAAAAAAATGAAAAAAAAAAAACAGACTAAACGCATCACAGGGCTAATATTCAGTATTTAAACTGCATGCAATTGCAAGAGTGTTAAGCCGTGGTTTCTTTTCATCATTTCCTTGTCGTATGCTATTTTCCCAGATAAATCAGCAACAGGTGCGTTTGTCGATGAAAAAATACACAACTTCGCGCTAAATTGAATCTCTATCTTCTTCTCAGAACTGCAAATAGATTTTCGAGACATTTTAAAAGTTTAACATGGTTTAGCAAAAGGTCATATTTGAACTTGGTGGTGAATTGATTCTAAACAACCGTGCGTTGATGATCGAACGGGTTATTTCGAATTACAGTCCGATAAGATGAACTGTGTAGAACATTTTGAAAAAAAAATCAATCCATATTTTGGAGAGACCTATTAATATTCCTTTCAGTTTATTAAATTAAGATAATTTTTTTAAAGGACATTTGAAAACAATGTGTCGTCCATTAGTATCAGGTTAGATTTTATGTTACTCTTGCAAAATTTGTTTCCATTACTTTTTCTAACATGTATAAATTTATTTTCTTGTCTGTCATTTTTCTGTTTGGCGATATTGAAAATATATTTGTTTGTCAGATGCCCTACTTTTTTTAGTTTCGTCGCTTTCTGAAAATTCGAATGTCTTTTGATTCCATTTAGATAGCGTTTTTCATTGTCTAATCAAACTTCCAAAAATTCAATTAAAAATATATAATAACAAATAAATAATAAATAAAGTAACTAATCAGAAAATAAAATGTCACACCCGTCCGCTTAATATTAACTTAAAATTTACTAAAAACATAAGAGAAAAAAATTAAATATATAAAATAAAAAGTCGAGCTAGCGTTTCAACATTTGAACAACTTTCGGCTGACACCGAGTATTGCCGGTCTCGCCCGATCCATGCTTGACAGGAATTCACGAGAATTCGGGTCAAATTATGCAAGAGTACCGATTTTATCTCTATATAAATAAAATGAACTCAGTTTTCCCTCCGAGTTTGACCTTCATAGGATTGAAAATCAAGAGATTTTATGCAGATGCATTGTACACAAACTGCATCGCGCTATCTGAGGTTTTTATAGGCATATTACCTATCCACTACCTCGCTGACCGGAGTTTCCTATACTTTATCTGGGGAGAGTTCACTACCAAAACCGGTTACGATCAATGGAAGTAGTAAATTCTTCTCTCTCTAGTAAATTCATACTCCCACCGCCACCCATTTACACGGGGCGTGACTGTTCACAGGAGACAATTACGGACGAACACCGGGTTAGGTTTCTATAAAACTGGACTGAAATTTAGGTGAAACGCACCACGCTTACTTTTACGTTCGTTCAAAATAAAAACAAAAACAAAACAAAACACTTTACATTTTCTTCCCTTAAAATAAACATTTATATTACATTCCGTTATATCTCGAATTACGTTCCATTTATAACATCGTTCTTTTAATTTTTTTATTGTATTTTATTTGGGTGTTTTATGCTTCTTTTCTCTATTTTTCGTTTTGCCGATCTTTCCATTTTACAAACTCATTTCCTCCCTCTTTCCGTTTCTTTTTTTTTCGCCAAGTTTACTATCGTCTCTTTTGATTTTTATGTATTTATTTATTTTACTTTCCTCAATTTCTGTTTCTGTTTCCACGATCTTTCTATTTTCTTTTGTTATTTCTTCTCTTTTTTTTCCTCTCCCTTCGGCAAGTTTAACATCGTTTCTTTCTTTGTAAAACAGCCGGTTTTTTTAATATACTAAACGAATCTTTCCGTTTTCTTATGTTTCTTTGCTCTTTGTTCGCTTTCTTTCCAATCTCCTTTCTTTTTTTTTAAATAAACATGTCATAAATCATTTCCGTTACATTTCGCTTTGTTCGATGTGTTCTCTCTATTTTCATCGTTTTTTCTTTCTTTTAACCTATTTTCCCATCCTTCTTCCTTTTTCTTCTTCCTTTCTTAGGTTGGAGATGTCCGTCTCACATTCGTATATAAAAACATATTTCTTTGGTAGATTTCCGGGTGCTAAAACAGTGGTGATGGAGATTCTTCAATTAAACCAAATAGAGCCACAACAAAGGGTGCCAGGGTGCAGCTAGTTAGATAAATATAATGGGATATATACTTTGCACACCGATTTTTTGTGAACTGATATACTTATCTTTCTAGATTTCCCGTTTCACCATGTTTCGGCGAAATGATTCCCTGGCTTCTTTAAATGCATAGCCGCTACAGGATAGGAAAGCTGGGTATTTTAACTTATCACCAGTAATCACTGCCTTTAATTGTTGCTGTCCCACTACGTTTGGGTGAAATACTCCTCCTTGTGGGGAATCAAAACCGTTATTTTATGATAATGCTCACCTGGTACCGTAGAGACTCAACAACTACACTCACTGATTCATGGGCTCTGAAGGTTATTTCCTCGCTGTTAATCATCCGAAGACGGCCGGATGATTAGTGTTCAGAAACGTGGTAAAAGAAAAAACAATAGGAATAAAAATCAAAGTCCACAAAAACGAATGCAAAAATTATGAAGCCTTATCTTAAAAGATTCCAAAATAAATAAATAAATAAAAATAAATAAATAATGAATAAATAAATAAATAGTGAGATTTATATTCAGTTAATATTTTATAACGAATAACTAAAAATATATTATTTTTCTGTATATCCCAGATTTTTCTTTTGTCAGCGATGACAGCAATTAAAATATATCTGAAACTTACAACTAATAAATATTTTACATGTTAGTAAATGTATAGGAAAACATCACATTAGAGTAAACGTTGATAAACTCGTGTTTACTAAAATAATATACAACAATCATCTCTTCAATAAAATTAAATGCGTCGGTAATGTCATAAAGAGGAGTACCAGCCGATATTGAGCTGGAAGCGGAACCACAACATAATATATAGCATATGTCTTATGACGAATCCGGTTTATATACAGGAACTGGCTAGCATCAACTGGTGGAATGCATTATGATGAACTTATAAAAACAGCCATAAATTTCGACCGTGAAATTCCTTATAGGAAAATAATCAAGAAAAAGCTGAGTCCATGGTTCGCCCATTGATATCAGTATAGATTTCATTGGATCAAGATAATGTCGAAAATCACAGCCAGTAAATATTTTCATAAGGAAATATAAGAAAGGCAATTAGTTTTCGGTATATCCCATGCTCCCTTTCTCTCTTAAGGTAGTTTAGCTTCCTTTAATCTTCAGCTTGGGTTTAAATAGAAGTAATGTTTCCGAGTGCGTATGAGTGTGTGGGAAAATATCAGCAGGGGTTGTACGATAGCTTGCTTGCGAAAATAATAACAGAAGTAGCCGGGAAAAAAGGTCATGAACATTGGGAAGTATGCGCAAACTTGCAAGAGAACAAACAAAATACACCACCTGGTAAAAAAAAAAAAAAAATTCGACGCCGAAAACGATGGACGTGCAAGAAATAACTGTCTACCGCCGGTGTCTAGTGGATAAAAATAGAAAGAATTTTAAGCGGGTGGCAAGACGAGAGGGGGAATAAAACAGTAGTAACGACTTGTGTTTAAAAAAAAAAACAAACAAGAAAAGCCGAGTCGCCTTTATTTATTTTTATTTGTTTGTTCCTTTTCCATGGGGCCGTTCAAGCGTTACAGTAATATATGCAGTGCGTTATTTGTTTCTGTTTTTCATAACAACTTTAATTTACATATGTATAGATAAATTATCACCATTGAGTTGTTATAAACAAGGATACTAGTGATAGCAACTGCATAAAATATGATGGTGGGGCAAAACATACAGTGAAAGGGAAATACAGGTAATAAGATATAGATTACGTTATAATTTTGTCATTTTCATTGTAACTTACAACGAATATACACAACGAAAATATAACTAAGCACAAATGAATATTTATATGTGGTTTATGTTATTACAATTTATGAAAACCCACCTTGTATGAGTAAACGGTATAAAATCATCATTGCTTAAATAATATACAATATTCATGAAGAAATGATATATAAATCGGCGATAATGTAATGAAAATGTGCAAGTCGGTATTAATTTAGAAAATTAAACCAAAATATAATGTATAATTTATACTGCGGGTTATTATATCAGACTAAACTAACGCGTAATAAACAAACATAACTGGCAACTAACCGCTTGAAGACAATATAGAAGATATATTGAGTATAATTAAATAAGGAATATGTAATCTTCAAAAATTAAACATATATATATATATGTGTGTATATATATATATATATATATATATATATATATATATATATATATATATATAAGCAGGATGCCACAGATTAAACATCAGGTGAAATAGCCTGTTAGATATTACATTTAGGTAATACTTTCAGGGCGAATCTAGCAAAAATTATGAGGTCAATATTTAAAATATACAGCAATATATCAGTTTAGTGGTTCAAGCAAAATTCTGAAAATCAAATTATAAACACATATATTCGAGTTAAGAATTTATTGTTGACACAAGGAATATATAGATGGGAGTTATGGTAATTTCATGGATTTTACGTCATCATGGATGGATATATCATCAGAGGAAATGAAATGCGGTTCGCAAAATGTTCAGGTGTGAGTAAAAACGTATTTTGCCTTTTAGCACATATATTGAAAATATTGTTTGAGTGGTAAATAGTATTTATAGGAGAAGGAATTTCATGCAACCTGTAGAGTCCATTATCAGAAAGAGTTCAATATCTTCTGTGGTATTATTACCAGGTCGGGGAATAGTATTCCAAAGGGAGACACCAGTAATCCGTTATAATAAGAATGGGTTATCCCGAAGGTCGGAAGAATAGTAATCCAAATGGAGAAGCCAGTGATCCTATATAATACGAATGTCTGGTTGCTCCATACTGTTATTCAGAAGGTCTTCCTTCGTCGGTGATTTAAGTATGTTTTGGTAGATGGCATCCAAAATCCTTGTGTGGGTGGATGCCGTGTATCAAATATATATATATATATATATATATATATATATATATATATATATCGGGCGCAAAGTCCTTCGAGAGTTTGTAGGCCTGCATTGATAAATATTCGGAGAGACGTGTATTCGATCCGATGCGTTAGACGATTAGCTTCTAATATGATCGAATAAGCATCTCGCCGAATATTTATCAGTAGGTATACATATTCTGTCAAGACTGAAGGAAGCTTTTATACATACATATGTGTGTGTGTTTGTGTGTGTGTGTTTAGTATAATAAATTTAATAATAGATATATACAGAGAGAATTTATTAAACATGATGCATTATAAAATGAAAACTGAAAAGCTAATTGCCCGGTTTCGGACCTCGCTCAAGAGAGTTACAATCAAGGTCAGTAACGTTTAAGAAAAAATATATAAGACGGGAATATAGCAGGGTACAGGTGTGAACACAGAGAAAGAGGTCGGATAGAAATTGACCTAATTTCTAAAAGATCTGTTTGGAAATAGAACACAACAAGGACTTAATATAAATACAATCATAAATTTTCAAATCCAAGGTAGAGTGTGATCTGCCTACAACTGAGAACGTTGACACAGATGTTTAAGGTAAAGAAACATTATTTACGTTTGCCCAAAGAAATAAACCTTATTATGCTGAACATCTGATGGTGCATACTTTGCACATCGAACCATGGATAGGATGTGTTGCTTGATACGAGAAGCCAACGTTTGTGCTATCCACTCAATGTAGTGCATTTTACAGCTACATTTATATAAACAATAGAATAAATATGGTGAGAGACAGGGCATTTTTCTATAAACAAAATAGAATAGATCTTGTGGACAAAAACAACACGAAGACCCGAGATAAAATAACGGAGTAGGACAAGTAGTTAATTTCGGTTGACAAATCAATAACTAATATCACTTAGCTAAAGTGAGTGAAAGTAAGAAGAAAATCTATCCACTGAGGCTTCTGTGCTTTTAAAATTGGAAACATTTTTATCGTAGATATTATGATAAACAAAAGATTATCATTGTTACAGATAAGTGTTTTCGATAAAGCTAAGCTCATCATACAGAGAGTATTTACAATAAATCATTAGCGCCTATGTGTTCGGTTGTTTATTACATTAATTTTCGTTTATTGGGGCGTAAAACGACCAAGCGAGTATAAAGATCTGTAAACGTAGGTTTTCAATTAACAAAAATGAAGAATCTTTTTAAATGTGTAAGAAACGAGTACAACTGAAAATGGAAAACTAGAATTAACTCAAGCTCCAACCGTATACCGAGTGTATATCATGGGGTTTGCATTCGTAGGAGTTTATATCATAATGTGGGGTATTCGTGCCAGACATCTACTACGCTAGAGTTACGCTTAATTTATATACGATTTTTTTTTTCATTAATTTTAAAAATTGGTCTTCACTTAGGGTATAGATACATGCTTTAGTTGACATAATATATATTAGGTAGGTCGATGTTTAATTTTTTTTTGGGAAAAAAAAACTTCTACGCAGAAAAAGTTGTGTGTTGGTATTATGAGTACTAATATAAAAAAAAAATTAGCTTGTCATCTTTCATGGTTGGATAAGCATTTAACTTTAAAGATCGTCTAATTAGACGCACTGAAAAATCGTTGTTTTTTAGACAATTTTATAAATATTTTACAATTTTTGTCCAAACAAATTCATTAGATTAATCATTTTAGTAAAATGAAAATAAATATATAACACTTAATAGTAAAAAGGTAATTATCCCCCCTGCATATAAACTTCATTTGACAACATTAATTGAAGATGACAGTAATAAAATAATTCTGGGTCCGAATGTTTTGCCTCTTATGCTTATTATTGGTAAGATTTTGACCTTAAAATATTTTTAGATCCGTACATTAAGTGGTTTCCTGGCTTGTCTTGAACGATTTCCGTAAAAATAAAATAAAAATAAAAATGTCAAAAATCATAAACACAACTGATTATCAATGAAGAGATAGCCATTAAGGACAGATTTATAAGGGAATCAATTTTTAAAAACTACAATTGTTAATTGAAACTGCTTTAAAACCTTGATTCATCATTGTTAATCTTAGTTTCAAATTTATACACTAATTTAAAACAGATTTATAAAAAATATGTCAAACCACAGATACATGTTAGCAATGATTATTGTTGCATCATGTCATAGTGTTCTACATAAGACGCTTTTGAACTAAAACAAGACCTCATTTCTCGACAGAAAACGTTTGCAATAATATGCTTGTGTCTTCTTTCAAATTCATAGACTAACTGAGAAGCCACTGTGGTTAATTTAACTGCCCTTTCGACAGTTGTAAAATGCGCAAGTACATGGGGCAAATCTAGTTTCCTCCAACTCAACGATTAATTCTGAAGTTTCTCATCTTAAAACCCTTCTGCAAAAGCTCACAGACTCATTTTGAGATAGGTTTAATAAATGAAACCATTGTGAAGCTTTGAAATATATTGTTGAATTTTTTTCCACCTTTTGTGAGATGATTTTACACTCCTTACAGAAACAAAAGTAATTAACTTTAAAAATGGATTCTACTTGTTGGGATTTTTTTTTAAATAATGAAATTGTAACAACATTAAAAAAGGAACATATACATCAATGTAAACAATTTCATCATTTTTATATAAAAGCATGTTTACTTACCCAATAAGAAGGTCTTAAAGACATGAAATAGTTTCTAGAATTTTTAGATGAAAGGGTGAGTGCGAATTACTCATAACTGCAAACATGTCAGCACTGAAAATCGCGGCACACGCATTGTTATTTATGAGGTGCCTGCAAATCGGAGAACCATACCTGTTACTCAAAACATCCAAAGGTGACAAATTTGATAGTACGTGTTTGTTCAAATAGGGATCCAATCTTGACGATGTTCGCCCAACGTACTTCGCGCTGCAACTACATAATTTGATCATTACATACAAAATATTTTCTGGCAATAGATGAAAAGCATTGTATTGAATATTTTTAAATGCAACTGCTTGGATTTCTTGTGGCTGCTGTTTAATTCTTTAAATCATATTCAAAATGTATCGTTGCTGGTTATGAAATGTACAGTCTCTTTTAATTCCAAACCAATTACCTACATACACTTCAACAACAAATTAAGTCAATGTGTGCATTTTATCAAACAGTGATTGAGGATGAATGTGTCGGGTCCATAAACATGTGTCGAATTGCTAGAGTTAGCCATCTGGCTTGATTTAAAGACCCAATCCTCCATGCAGCATATTTTGGATCAACCTTTCCCCGTAAAATCCCTACTGCATATTCCAAAATTAGACTTTGGTCGCCACTCAGATCATCAATGCGTACCAGTACAGAATATTTGATATCATAAGGACTACTTATTTATGGAAATTCAACCTGGGGCAAATGATTGTAATTATTACCACACATTTTTCCAATTGGCCCAGTAAATGATGTTGGGCTTTGTGTATTGCCGTCGATCCATTTAAATAAAGACCGAAACGAAGCTGATTCTGATCTGAGGAGCAACCAATAGTGTGTAACTCTTGTTTAATATCTTTCCTAGTGATGTAACAAGCCCAGATGCACAGCCAGTGTCTGTACTGGTGTTGTTTAAAAGCACAGTTTTCAATGTAGTCACACTCTTATATTCTTTTAAAACACTTACAACTTCTTTTGCTAAAACACCACAAGTGGCATTAGTATTAGAGATAACTCTATGTGTGAGATATCATCCTTTTTATCACAACCTATTTCTGATGTCAATGTCAAGTAGCGTTCTGGCCCCTTAACTTTTCTTACTTTTGTTCCTCTATTCACCTCTACCAACTCCTAATAAAAAAATGTCTTTGTCATGGATACTATCCACACCAATATAAACCAGATTTTCAATGTCTTTCATTATGCTTTTGAAGGGCATGCTATTTAGTTTTGTTTTCTTTTTGTCTGTCTATTTTGGATTTATCCAGAATGATGTTGTTTATGTTAATACTTGTGTTGAGAAGGCCCAAAATATGTAAATCCAAAGGGAAGGTATTTGCCAGGATCGCTCCTGAGTCTGAGGAAACATTACCCCCGGATTAGTTCAATATCATACGGTGGAATTTTTAATTGGTTGTAATTACTTTTATTCATCGCTATTCTCTGATTGGGAAGGGGAAACAGTTTGGGCATAAGATGTTTAGGCAACAGAAGATGAATCAACTTGCGTCCCTCTCTCTCGTAACAGCATTCCTTTAATTTTTTCATGGAAGCTTTATCTATAGAACCAAGTTTAAACGTGCCCTAAGGTCATTTTGGTCATTTTGTTTCTCTGGTCTTTTAGATATTCTCTGCCTTCCGATGAAACCTGAAAACTCAAATGTGACACATATTGGATGAAAGGTATGACTCATAGAACTTTAATGCAATTTCTCATAAAAAGAAAAAGTATGTGATTTTTTATTTGTTTACTTAAAATACAAGTAAAGAAATTCATTTACCTTAAAATGCATATGATCCTGTCTTAATGAATGAAAAATAGAATAATGAACTTACCTTCTGTGTGAGGGGGCAATTACAGACTATGTGCTTGGTCTGACAAGTTTTCTTTTTTACATTTCACATTTTCGTCCTCACAAGATAAAAATGGCAGTTGACAACGGCAAGAAGAAATGTCAACAAACGTGTCGAGTTTCTTTATCATAATTTTCTTTGCAAATGATAAGAAAGAGTTTCTATGTACTTATTTTACTTTCTTAAACAGATATTTTGCAATTTATTCACAATATACAATTTATTTAACAGCGATAAACGTGGATTAACTGCTTTCCAAATATCAATTATATCACCGCATATTAATGTGGAAAGCGCAAATTTACTTAAGGTTAGATGTATATTTTCTATGAATTAAGAGTTCTGTTTAACTTGTCCATATGTAGGTGGGGTTCTGTTTTATCAAATATAGAAGGTGGGCCAGCAAATTTATTAGCATCTCCACTGCGAGTAGAAATTTTGTTTTATTTCCTGAGCATTTTAGAAAAATATCTGAAAAACGTATATATAATAATATCAGAAATTGTAGAATCACAAAAATAAGAAAAAATTAAGAGAAAAAATTCAAATATGAGAAAATATATTACAAATAAAACTGCTAACGGCAAGATGTAAAGAGGAAAAAGCACGCTAAATAAACAACTTACAAATGAAAAAATATCTTTACAATTATAAAATATCTTTAAAATGAACAAAAAATTATAAAATAATCATAAAAATATGCTTTATAAAAAGTATAAAAATATTTTTGTTTCTTGATAATTTCTCGAAGTGTAAGCCATTTTGAGTTTCAGAACAGTTTCAGATGGTTTGCTGTTGCACACAAGTCCTGGTAGGTGACTTGTTTGTAGTAGACAGTTCCACAGAACAAAATATTCTTACCGTGTCGAAACCATGGAAAAGAACATGTGAATTGCTCCAGAAAAGGTTTAATATTTATGAAGCAATTCTGGTTTCTGATTGGTTTGTAGCAGAACGTGAATTAATTTAATTCGTCAGTTCTAAGCAGCATCGTTTATAAATAGAATCGTCCGACTGTGTGGGATCATAGCCCATTAGAAACCTTTTATGGTGGGATGTGTCTCCTAGCGGCTTCGGCTGAATGGAGTCAGGGTAGTACAAGTCAAGGATTCGTCACTTGACACTCAGCCCAATAGGTGAGGGGCCGGGAACCGGCCCAGCACCTGTTGGACTGAGGTACACCGCCTGGGTAATACCTAGGAGGTCCACCCTCCCAGGCCTTGCCACCGGGCTTTCCGGTGAGGCAAGTTTATTGCTTGCTGCCTTAGGCGCCCCGAGCGGGGAATGCCGACGGGGTTACTCAGGCAATTTTTAAAATAGCAGGAGTGCCCCTCCTTTAGGGGAGTCTACGGGTATCCCACTTTCCAGGCCTTGTGCCAAATAATGCTGAGGTGGGCAGCATTTAAATAACTACCCCATTAGAATTCCTTTCTGATAGGAAGTCTCCTAGGGGCTTCGGCTGCATGGAGACAGGGTAGTACAAGTCAAGGATTCGTCACTTGACACTCAGCCCAAGAGGTGAAGGGCCGGGAACCGGCCCAGCACCTGTTGGACTGAGGTACACCGCCTGGGTAATACTAGGAGGTCCACCCTCCCAGGCCTTGCCACCGGGCTTTCCGGTGGGGCAAGTTTATTGCTTGCTGCCTAGGCGCCCCGGCCGGGGAATGCCGACGGGGTTACTCAGGCAATTTTTAAAATTGCAGGAGTGCCCCTTCTGTAGGGGAGCCTGCGGGGTTTCCACTTTCCGGCCGTGTGCCACATTTTGCTGATGTGGGCAGCATTTAAATAAATACCCCATTGGAATTCATAATATTGCAACATAATCATATGTATTAAAATGAAATGCAAACTAGAAAACACGTGTGTGAATGAGCGAATGTTTCTATTGTTCCGGTGAAGATTGAAAATTCTACTGGTTAAAATAAAGGCAGCTTTGTGTGGAGTTCATTGTAAATTAAATTAAATATTAATCAGTATTAGCCCTTTTTATTTATTATTAACTAACTTACTCTAAATGCCTGGAAAGTAAATATATATATATATATATATATATATATATATATATATATATATATATATATATTATTTAACATATTTGCTTCGAAGTTTTTTAAACACGGTGTGACCTATTACTCCTATCACTTAACATCGGTGTAAAATCAAAATATCCGAATACTTCGATGTTTAAATTCATTTGCTCATAAAACGGTAAAGTTTTAGAGGATAAATATTTCGCTCTTTTACTTTTTAGGTTAGTTTACATCTTTCCTTGGGTAGTAGTAATATATATATATATATATATATATTTATTTATATATATATATATATATATATATATATATATATATATATATATATATATATATATATATATTACCCACAATTATAAAGAAGCGCATTTTACTGTATGAATACCCGCTCATTAAGATTATACTGCATTAATGCTCGCTTAGTAGGAAATTTTAAAGCATTCATATTTAACAGTTAATGTGTTTCATGAGTACGGCACAACGACTTTGACACGCCGGTTCTCGCCAGATCACCGAAGTTAAGCAACGTAAGCCTGGCGGGTACCAGATGGGAAACTATTTGCGAAGGCTAGACAGTGTGCTTACATTCTGGTAATGTTAGGCGTAGTGTCTGCACCCTCAGCCGAAAAACAGAACTCCTCTCTAAAAAAGCCTCTGCAAAGTAATAAATGTCCTATATCCCTCTAGAGGCTAAAGGCTATGAAATGCGTTTAACACATCTAAAATATCTTACATGATGAAATAAGACAAAAAGCATTACAAAAATCGTTGTTTACATTAAATTAACTTTTAAAAAACATGCAACAAAATTGATATTAGTTCAAAGCGAATTACCCTTGTTAAAGAAAACAACTTCCGTCAGCAAAATTACATATAACTGCATTCATAGCAATTAGTTGCTCTCTCCCCGCTCCATATTATGTGATGTAATTTTACGAAACTTTATAAATAGTTCTTGTGTACTATCTATAAAGATTGAATCGAAGTATAAATTAAATACTTAGGTACCGTGTAACTCCCGCAATAAATTGATATAATTCTTATTTAATATTAAAATGTTATTCGGAGAAGAAAATGCGAATTTAAATGTAACATGAATCCATGGGTTGAAACAGTAGTAAGCAAGTGACGTAATTCCTAAATATCTTCATAAATGAATACGATCCTTTTAGTTTGATTATTCTTGCTTGTCTAATATTTGATTCATATTCGATAACACACAACCAGCATTATCATATATTTTATTTGCACTCGTAAGTATAAAATACTCCACAGATTCCAATTCTTATTAATTCTTTTTAAAACATATGTTCAATTGTAGTAGGTATTCGGGTCGCATTTTGTGTAACGATTGATTTTCCCTAGTATCATTGTCTTTATTAATCTGACAGATGAATGCCAGATGCTACATTTACAAAGATCCATAGAAGTATTAACGGTGTGACAGGAGCATTTATTCCAATAAATAATGTATTATATAAAAAATATCATTGTACTCGTCCATCTTTATAATTGATCAAAGGATTATATTTCATTTATAAACGCTGGCTGCCGATCCGCGATGAAGAAATAGCTTTCAGGAAAACCAGAGAGTATACAAAGAAAAGCCAATAGTAGTAATGGATTTGTATATAAGCGTCATGATCTTCCCTTCAGCACTGACGTTGTATGCTATAGATATAAACTAGACCGATAAAAAGAAACGATATTACACGTTTGTATGAATGAGAATACAATGATACACTATCATTTGAAATTCATTAATAAATGTATGTGCTACTAAGCAAACTTATAATTACCTACATATATTTTGCTAAAAAACATGTCCTCGACCAGATGAGCCATTTACTGAAAATCCATGGATTACGAAAAAAATAAACTATTAGGTTTTTGCATTTGTTCCCGCCGTTGTTTTAAGTAAATCAAAGCATTTTAACACCAAAACTAAGTTTGTATGGGAGCCTAGCGCCAAGTTTTAGTGTGAATTCTATCGTCTGAAAGTGACGTGAAATTTCCGCAAAATCGCACTTCATTTTTCACTCAATTCTCCACAAAATGGCTATCTTCCTTTAAAACAACATTGAGTGGGTCTTTGTCTATCTTAATTGGTCTTTCGGAATAAGGAGCGTCATTACCGTGTTTAAATCGGTTAAACTAATTTCGAACAGTTCTTTCAGTTATATCGTTTTCTCCGTATACGGCACGAATATCCTTGGTCACTTCGCTAGCTGTTTGACCTCGACTAAATGAGAAATAAATGAGGAATCGAAAATATAAGTGTTTACATATTTGACAATCCAGCTGCCGTTTCTGCAAAACGAAAAAAAAAATTATATAAGCAGAAAACGATTACCATTATCTTAAAGAACAAAATAGTGCTTTCTAATGATATATAACACTTTGCTCAATATCAAAACGTTTTATAACATTTTTTTTTATAAAACAGCATGAACTTGTGAACTGATACAAAATGTTTGTATTCCTTTGTCTAACAATAATATTGTTTTAATTCTACACGATTTAATTCATAATTTTGTGTTCTCTCTCTTCCATTCTCTCCCTCCCCTCTTTCTCTCTCTTTGTTTGTTTATAAACAGGCGGTTTGAGCACTGTAAGAGTGGTGGCGGATGTCTATTTAAATAGATATTCCGACGAGTTATTTGCGGGTGTGCCTTCTGTGGTCGAGTGGGAGAACTGCCGACCGTCAACACGACCGTTCTAGGTTCAATCCTTGGCTTGGGAGAGATGCCAGTCTAGCGACACTGATGAGTTGTCATGCAACGAAACAGGACTGTATGTCGATGACTACAAATATATTTTAAGCCCCCCCTCTTTGGGTAGAGCACTGTCGTAAATAATCTCACCCGCTACTTAATTGGCTGAAAAACGCGAAGCTCGTTGTTTGTTTGTTTACAAACAGGCGGTGCGAGCACTGTCAGAATGGTGGCGGATGTCTATTTAAATAGAAATTCCGACGAGATATTTGCGGGTGTCCCTTCTGTGGCCGATTGGGAGAACTGTCGACCGTCAACACGACGGTTCTAGGTTCAATCCTTTGCTTGGGAGAGATGCTTGTCTAGCGGCACTGATGAGTTGTGATACAAAGTAACAGGACTGTATGTCGATGACTATATATATATATATATATATATATATATATATATATATATAAACACTGTGTATTTATTTTTATATAAGCAGTAACATGTGGCTACTCATTCATAAGTATGTGTGGGTCAGCTTATTACTAGGAGTTAGATACCCTTTTAGGTGATACAGCTCATAGAAAAGCAAAGTTTGCTATGAAAATATCAGGTCTTAAGTGCAATAGTGAATGAATATAAGAAACACGCAATTAAATTTAGTTGTTTGCAGAGAAGACTATATAGGAAAGTGGACTATATTATGTGTTTAAGTATAGGAATAAGAAAAAAGTGTGTTTGTTTTAAGAAAATAGAAACCGAGATAATAAAAACGAGTAAGAATGTGTGTGATAACCGCATATATCGTAAACGCTTTAAAACATCACACACTCTACAGCATATTAGGTCTATTAGCAGGCGTATGTGCAGTTAAAATTTTTTTGGATATATATGTGAAAAGGAGGATAAAGTTAATCTAAAATCATGCTGTTATGAAATATATATATATATATATATATATATATATATATATATATATATATATATATATATATATATATATTGCGGAGTGAAGATATCCAAAAATTGAAAATAATTGAATTTTTACGAAGGTCGTTGATAGTGCTCAATCATAAGAGAGGAAGTTATATTTTTTAAAAAGTTTTATTATGCAAAACAGTCATATCTTGCTACGATGTGCAGACCGTTTATATATATATATATATATATATATATATATATATATATATATATATAGTCATCCCCATACAGTACTGTTTCGCTGTGTCGCAGCTCATCAATGCAGCTAGATAAGCCTCTACCTCAAACCAGGATCGAAACCAAACCGTCCAAGTGTATGTTCAAACCGTTGCCCTATTCTTCTCTTGCTATGCGGGCAATGAATACACAATATTTTTGCATTGTCCAAATATCTAATGACAATGTGTTTACACACCGAGCATCGCGTAATACACTAGTGGTAATTTGCATATCACTTATTGACATCATGGGTAACGTCATATGCACGATTTAGACAACTCAATCCTCAGCACGGAATGTATCCTTATCATCCAAAACTCACTTTGAAATAAACCAGTATTCTTTGCTTTTGAGCTTACTATTGTTCTTATAGCTTTATTCTTTAAACAATAGAATATCATTTCCATATAATTTTCTTAAATTTACTTTTCAATTGATGTGCGCATTAATAAAACATATAATGGCCTATATTTATTTAACTAAAAACATTTATTTCAATTAGATATTCCATCGATTGGAAATCCATGATAAACCGGGTGACGAATAATTATAGAGTATACATAGTTTTTTCATTGCTTTGGTTGTCCTAATAAAGTAAGAAGCAATGTAGATCCTAGTTTAATTGTTATATTTCAAGTTACATTTTATAAGTAACATTTATTAATCCAAATGAAACTATGAAACACTGGCGATAATTTTAATATTCGCGTGGTTCTTAATTGATTGTTACGTTTATATTGTTAAGTATTCTTCATCTTTTTTATCCCAGATGATAATGAATAAAATTGAGCTGCGAGTTTTTATTTGTTACTGCAAGAGGCGAGGCTTTTCAACTAAAAAAATAACATAAAGTATTTTTGCCGCCGAAAATGAAGGAACAATTGCATGAAGGAACAAAACATGATTTTGTTCACAAAAAGCCGCGCCAAGATTCCCGCGAACAGAAGCGAACTGATGAGTTAGAATTTGTCGTCAATTGCTCAGCAATCTATTGGACAAACCCTTTTTGGAAGCGCAATCTGAAATCGGACGAGAAATGGGTCTATCCGTTCCTGTAGTATCGTTGCTAGTGAGAGTTTAGAAAGATGAATAGACTTCGTCAAGAAATATTCGACAGGAAACTCTATGGTCTGCACTTGGGTGAACTTTGAAAAAATTGTGCATTTTGAGTCTGCTCAGAATGGTCATGACATCAGTGCAAAACTCTACTGTAACAAACTGGAGGGAGGGTTACGAGAAATTAAAACAGGAGTATTCGCCTCTAATTTACTGAAAAGTGCGCTTTAGTGCAGCAGTAAAATGACAAGCAGCACATCGCCAGAAAGACCAAATAAAATTTTGAAGAGCTGGACGGCGTTGAGGTTCTGCCAGGGCTAGCCTGCAGTCTTGTCCGTTCTATATCACATTACGGCGTTTTTCGTCTAATGCAACATTATTTGAAGGGCTTCCGATTCGACTCAATTGATGAAGTCGTGTAAGTGTGTCAGTAGTTATTTGATCGCGAAACCGGTCGCGTAGTACTTTAACCCGAGATCCAAGCTTGCATATCGCTAGGAGAAAGTCTGAAAATGAGAGTTTTATTTTTTCTTGTGAGGATAAATATATGTTTGTTGTTATTACTTACCGAGTAAAATGTTAATTTTTACAGTTGTTTACGAATTTTTTTAGACAACCATATACATTGATTTGCGTATTAAAGTATATAAACAAATTTTACGATAGAAAATGACTAAACAATGAAATATAAAGAAAGAAACATTATCTAAAACGCCAAGCTGATCATGGCTTTATTTACGTCATGTTATACTTTGTTGCTTTTGTTGATGTTGGGCATAATTTGTTTATTTGGAATGAATCATTATTGTTGGTTTTCTGTTCTTTGATATCTTTCTAGTAGGAATTATTTTCAGGTAAATAGCAGGTACTTTGCAGGAAGGATCAGATAAACGTTTCAAACAACTCCAAGTGCTTATTTTAAATCAACTAGATTGTGAATTGGCATTCTTAGGTTGCCAATCCATGTCGTTAACGACCGCCAACACCTTGTAAATTATGATGATGAAGCTGACAATTATAATGCTGACGATAATGGTGATAATTAATGTGTTGATAGTGACTTTTATGATAATGATGTTGATCATGTTGGTTGTGATAGTGTGTACTTATGCCGATGGCGATAGCGATAAACCTGATAGCGGTGGTTATTTTATTAATTAGGAAGATGATGAGGATGATGACGATGACGACGGTGATGCTTATGCTCATTATCATAATTTCTACGAGGATAATGCAAGGTACACATGGCTCGTTTGTACAGGAAGCTTCAGCAATTGGTGAAATTTGTATACCATAGGAGCAGCTGTCTTTTATGAGATTTTGAAGCTTATTCTTATATTGGCATTATGTCTGCCAGATTCACATGCGTTTAAACACACTGAATCGATTCGCTCAATAGTCTGCTGTTCTTTCCTCCCCGTGGTTTATTCACTTGACAAATCTGATATATTTTCGAATGATTTTCTTCTCAAGTTTCCATTAATGCATTTCAAAATACGATTTACTATTTATGAATTAAACGTGGATAACAAATAATTGCATGTTCATAAAGTAATTATAGAATTCACCCTTGTAATTTAGAAATAGATTTTTAAAAGAATATTTTATTGATTCATTATACAATGTTCACGGAGAGGAAAGAAGCAGATAGACATACGTATTGAAGATTGGTGTAAAAGTATTTGATGTAGCTAGGCGAATTAATATCGATTTCCTTTTTAACGTATCTCTTTAAGAAAATGATCAGTCGGTTTAAAATAAAAAAAATGAAATCTCATAGCTTGCGGCGCATAAATAGTATTAAAAGAAAAATGCTATTTTCTGTCTGTGATCCTGCTCCCTGGATTCGCAGAAAAGAAATAATGCCGTTATATACGTTATCTTAGTAAATTTCAAGTAGAATGCATATTTGTATAGAGAAAAGGAATTAATACTGTAAGATAAAATCTATGAAACTATAAAAACTATATAAATAATTTCACCATTATTACTATTTCACACTTTTTATTAATATAATAACACCTGCTGAGTTCGCCATATAACACTACGACCACAACCCCTTTAATTATATTTAATTGAGGCTTTGCTATTATAAACTCTTTCTTATTACTTCCCATAGTATATATATATATATATATATATATATATATATATATATATATATATATATATATATATATATATATATATATATTAGCATTTCAGCCCGGCGTTGTACGGGTGTTTGTGTGTGTATGTTGAGCAAATAAAATGAAAAAAGTGGTAGTAGGAACGCATGCTCGAACCCATACCGCAATAGAGGAAAAGAACGGGAAATGGCCTAACGTCTTTGCTGTTACAACCACCGCCAAACCGGAAGTAAATTTGGTTTAAATTAAGGCTAGTTAATCGATAGGAGAGGGTGACTTTCAAAATATCGGCGAAAAACGTACACCTCCCTTTAGAAAAGTGGCCAGTTGAAGGTGAAGATATAAATGTTTTTAGCCAATTTCTCGATATTTCTTTTCTGATAGCTCGAACTTCAGAACGATTCTAATCTTGGTAACATCCGTCGCCTCTGTCGAAAGTTGTAGGCAGATATGCAAACATACATACATTTATATATTGGTAACTAAATATTTTCGACCCAAACCAATTAAAAAGCTTGCCATATCTCTGAATACTCTTAATGTAAAATTTCAAATGTTTAGACCCAACATTGTCGGAGAAGTTTGGTAGACTTCTCAAAGGCCAAATCCTTGAACGTTGACCCCTTAAGATCACAATTTCTGGCCGAAAACGAGTTCCTAAGATTTTCCCAAATCTCAGTACCCTGTATATCAAATTTCGAATCTGTAGACTGAAAATTGACAGAGTTATTGCGCAGGGAAGTGTACACAGACCAACACACAGAAAGACACACAGACACGTTCACTTTTATAGTAATACTAGCATGGGTGCTCGGCGTTGCCCGGGTGTTTGGAGGTGTATGCTGAGAAAAAATAAAAAAAGCGGTGACTTTTTAAAACTTTTACCCCTAATATGCCCCCTTAAATTTTATTGTTTTGAGCTCAAATCGAGTTATTAAGTTAGATCCATGTCCAAGGAACCTATATCTAAAGTTTCAAATGTGTAGACCCAAAATTGTCGAAGGTGTTTGGAAGAGTTCTCAAAGCCTTAATCGTTGAACTTTGGCCCCTTTACAGCCAAGTGTCTGGCCGAAAACCGATCACAACGAATTTCCCAAATCTCAGTACGGTGTATATGAAATCTCGAGTCTGTAGACTGAAAATTGAGAGAGTTATTGCGATGGAAATTGTACACATACACGCATACAGACGCACACAGAGACACGTTCACTTTTATAATATGCTAGCACTTCAGCCCGGCCTTGCCCGGATGTTTGAATGTGTCTGTTGAACAAAAAAAAAGTTTAAAAAAAATGGTAGTAGGAAGGAAGGCTCGAACCCGTACCGCGAAGGAGGAAGAGAACTGGGTAAAAACCTAACGTCTATGCTGTTACGATCACCGCCAAACCGGAAGGGACATTTTTTTTCAAATTAAGGCTAGACAATCTAAAGGAGAGGATAACTTTAAAAATATCGGCGAAAAAAGTGACCCCACTGTAGTAAAATGCCTAGTTAAAGGAGAAGGCATTAATTTTTTTAGCCAATTTTTTTATATTGTCGTATGAAACGTCAAATTGTAAAAGGATACTGATTTTGGAAAAAAATCCGTCGCCTCTATTGAAAGGTTTAAGCAGCCATGCAAACATACATACATACATTTATATGTTGGTAACTAAAAAATTTCCACCCAAAACGATGAAAAACCTTGCCCTATCTCTGAATACCCTTCCTGTAAAAATCAAATATTTAGACAAGAAATTGTCTAAGTAATTTGGAAGAGACCGCAGAGGTCATTTTTTAAAATTTGACCCCGTTTTCTGCCTTTTAACATTTATTCTTTGGGGCTCTAAGCAAGGTATTAAGTTATATCCATGTCAAAGGAACATATATCTAAAAATTCAATTGTGTAGACTCCAAATTGTCGAAGGAGTTTGGTAGAGTTCTCAAAGGTCAAATCGTTGAACTTTGACCCCTTTATCGCCAAATTTCTGGCCAAAAACCGACCACATCGATGTTTCCATATCTCCGTACTTGCTCTATCAAGTTTCGAGTCTGTAGACTAAAAATTGACAGAGTTAATACGTAGGGAAATGTACGCACACAGACACACACAAACTGGCACTTTCACTTTTATAGATATACTAGCATGGGTTCCCGGCGTTGCCCGCGTGTTTGGAGGTATATGCTGAGCAAAACAAAAAAAAAAACAAGAAACGGTCAATTTTTTTTTAACTTTGACCCCGATTATGGCCCCTGTAAACTTATTGTGTAGGACTCACACCATGTTATTAAGTTAGATCTATAACCAATGAATCTATATCTAATATTCCAAGTGTTTAGACCGAAAATTGTCGGAGTAAATTGTGTAGAGTTCTCAAAGGTCAAATCGTTGAACCTTGACCTATTAATCGAAAAATTTCTGGTTGAAAATCAATCACATCGATTTTTCCACCTCTCAGGAGCCTTTATATCCAATTTCGAGTTTGTAGGCTTAAAATTGACAGAGTTATTGCGTAGGGAAATGTCCACATATACATACACTTTCACATTTATATATAGATATAAATATATATATATATATATATATATATATATATATATATATATATATTGCGTTTTTATCGGGATTTTATTTATTTGGTTGGGATTAAAGTATCAATACATAAATACTGGTATCTATATTAGATTGAAGTTTATAATTGTTATATCAGGTGGGCACTGCATTCCATTTGATTTTCGTTTCTTTCATCTTTTACTTTTGTCAGATGTAAGCCTGAGCACACTTGTAAATGAAATTTACATACGTGTTCAAACGCTGCTCCTTTTGCTAATAAAATATCTTCTCACCATAATTCGCCACTGTTTATATTCTAAAACGCGCTTAGATGTGCCCTCTTTCTTATGAAGAAAGGAAAACAATGGAGAACACTTTACCTCCGTCGAAAATAAGTAAATCTTTAAAAAATACTTTGCAAAGGATGCGACAGAGGTAAAATGTTCCCGCTTGTTTTCTTTTCCTCATAAAAGGAAATGTTTCTTTCCTTAATGTTTCATTGTTAAAGTGTTTTTTTTTTATTTAATAAGTCTGAAGAAAGGCTGTACTTGTGAAAATTTTCAACCGACATATTGTTTGAATTTGTCGGAATGGTCTTGAAACAATTGTAACTAACAATGAAATACACCTTTTGTTGCAATCAACCCATTTCTTGAATTCTTGGTTTCTGCTAAAACAATATATGAATTCTCAATTATGAAATATGATAGTTTTGTAGGGTACTTTTTAAGTCATCTTTCTTTCTGGCTTAAATTTATTGGTATATAAACAATTACTGAATTTTATTAACCCACTATAATTCGGAATACTACAAATGTGTCTATATATATATATATAATATCTGTTCCAACACCTCGCTTCCTCCTCAAACAGGAGAGGAGAATCCCCTCATGACTGAAACGACTATCATCCCTTCTATCATCCCCCTCCCATACCTACACCCCTTCAAATGCCCCCCTCTGGGGAACGAAATCTCCCCCACACTAGGAACCGATCCTGGGTCTGGCCATACACACATGGGGAGACAAATAAATAGAAACATTAAAAAATCCCCTATTTTAAATACACCCCTCTTTCTAAACAAACATAATATAAGACTAAAACGAAAAATCACAATGCTAAAATCCAAGAATCCAAAAAATAAATATCAGAATAGCATGAAAGCACCCCTACCCTTACTTCAGAAGAGTCATTCCCCCCTCCCCACATACACATTAGTAACGACCTCGGACCACAGCCGCCTTCCTAAGGAAGCAAATAACCCCAAAATACTATAAAACGATGTACACATTCCCAAACCAATAAAAGCAAACACACACACGCACACACACGCGCACACATACACACATAAACACACACGCACACACACGCACACACACATGCACACACACTACCCCACCCTAAAGGAAAAGACAAAACATTAACATAAAGAGATAGCGACTACAGCAGGTCAACGTCTCCCTGGACAAACCAAATAAAAAAACAATAAAAATTCAGCATACCAATGTATAATAAACACTTACAAACCTCAACCCTTGGAAAAACTTCAAACTAACTACGAAAATCGCAATTTTTGCACATTTGAAAATAATTTCTGACGAGGACGCATCACAGACCGTCTGAAACGCGCGTAAACGATTTCAATGACTTAAAAACATTATTACAATCATCCAAACATAATTCTCAATGAAAAACCAAGACACGGAATAATAAAATAATGTTAAAAAAATACATATTGTTGGTGACTACTCCCTTATTTAAATATATATATATATATATATATATATATATATATATATATATATATATATACATTAATTTGTATAAATGTATACGTCCATTCGTGTTTAATCACCGAAGTTAAAAAACGTTTAGTGTTTTTAGTACTAAAATTAATTGTATTTGGCATTCGTAGTGGCGTGTGTGATCTCCGCATATCCCGGTATTTTTTCGGTCGTTTTGAACTTCTTTTCACCACTGCACCTATAGATTTCGTTTCAGGAAAAGTGTAAGTAGGAACACGTATCTACTTCTACGGGGTTATCCATCGTCTTTCGAGACTGGGTTGAGGCGAGTGATGGATAACTGCTACACACACACACACACTTGCACAACCACGTGTACACACACGCACACACACACACACACACACACACACATATATATATATATATATATATATATATATATACGTAATAAATTCTATAGCCAAAACAACGTCCCAGCCCACAAGAAGGTAGCCTATGAACTGTTAATATTGCTTGAAATTTGGTCGCTAAATTAGTTAGCGGTCAAGTTTTAAAGCAGTTCTAAATTAGTAAAACTAACACTTAACTATATATTAAAACAATGTCGTGTTTGAATGATATATATATATATATATATATATATATATATATATATCAAGAAAGAGAGAGAGGGGGTATAAGAGAGGGAAAATGAGTGAGAGATATATAGAGAGGGAAATAATGTATAGAAAGTGAGGGTGAAAGCGGAAATTGAAACGGAAGCTAGGGAGAGTGAAAATGTACATATTGCATGAGAGAGAAACGGAATAGCTTCGTTTGGATAATTTAAACGCCAATATACTCTTGCCACTCGAAATATAAGCTTTCTTCTGAATGCCCAGCAGATATAAAACTTTAGTTTCATTACACTTCTATAGTCTCTCATATTATGAGCCAAGATGCAGTGAAAGATATTATTAGAGAAGCCGAGTTATGTGTATCGGTTTACTGACAAATTTTATTAAGCACTAATTGAATATCGTATCGTATATATCGAGCTGTACAGGAATTGTCATTCCTACGAAATGTAATCCGATACAAACTCCCAGCATTCCCTTCTTTACACCTTCGTTTACCTGAGGTTAAATGGCATTGAGTGTATCAAACTCTCATTTGAAAAATTATTGCATAATTCCCGCAGGCGTCAGAAGTTGCCATTTAGCAATAATGTTTAAAGAAAACGACTTTCAATACAAGAATAGAACTCTAAAGACAACACTATTAGGCAACCAAACACGTATGATTTATACCACAAAACTTCTTTAATATTCGATATATAACATTAGTATGTACTTTCTCGCGATTGTATATTTCTCTCAATAACGTCATATAATACCTATGAAATATTGTAGCCTTTACACACACGCACACAGGCACATACATATTCATTGGGGCATAATCATAAGTTTGACTTCAAACAAGCAACAAACAAGTGAAATTTATTTAAAGTAAACCGAATCAATCCTTGTCGCAAATTTAAACAAAATTATACAACTTGGAGGCTTCTATAATTTTTCGTGATTAATAAGCAAACTCCTATTAAAATAACTTAATCTAACTTTATACAGTTTAACCCGTTCACACTATAGAAAATACACCCTATAATAATTAATGCATATAATCAGTCCAAAAATTACCTAAAAATAATACACTCATTTCATTTCAGTCACATGGCGATATTGAAATTATGATATATATATATATATATATCTATCTCTCTCTCTCTCTCTCTCTCTCTCTCTCTCTCTCTATATACATATATATATATATATATATATATATATATATATATATATATATATATATATATTTATACAAATTGCACCGTGTATATTTGTGTGTATATGTGTGTTGGGATGGAGATGGCTCCCGTAAGCCATGTGAAGGCAACCTTTCTAGGAGAAGTAAACCTCTGATTTAAAAAGCATAACGCGGGAGATCAGTACCCGCACCCGCATTTAGCTGGTCTAAAGTTTAACTTGTTGCTTTTGCTTGTTACTGGATCTCAACATTTTGAACCAAGAAAGAGATTTATCTGTCAGACAAAGCTAAGATTCTGTCGCTTAATCTGTGTATAGATACCCCCTCAAGCATTTGTCTATTAAAACGGTCCTGTGGGGATGGAAATAATGTGTGGGATCGTGGATTTTAAGTGACTGAGGAAGTGGAACTCGTCTGATAAGACGTTGAAATCTTATATATATATATATATATATATATATATATATATATATATATATATATATATTATCGTTTTATCTGCTTTATTTACACAGGTTTCTGCTACCGGATCGTATTTGCGATCCAGCGCTTTCGTCAAACTTGAACAGAAATGATTATTATGCTTTATTATTATTATGACAATCATAATAACTACTTCTGTTCAAGACTGACGAAGTTGCTGGATTGCAAATAAAAAACGGTAGCAGAAATATATGTAACTAAAACAGATAAATCGGTAGTAATATATATATATATGCTCTGAAATAATATTGAGCACATTCTTCAGGTTTTTACTAATTTATTAATTACAAGTTTAGCTATGCATGAATATATATATATATATATATATATATATATATATATATATATATATATATATATATATGAATTATCTTACATTTAAAAGAGGAAATTCCTACGGGATATATTCATAAACGTTGGTTTAAATTCGACAATGAACCATAAAATTTTTCTGATTACTAATCTATTGTAAAATTTATAATTAACTAGCGGGAGGTACCCGGCGATGCCCGGGTGTCTTGAGGTAAATTAAAACTCCGGGGGGGGTGTTAAACAAAAAAAAAGGTTTTGGTAGGTAAGTATGAGAATCGAACCCGTACGCTTGAGTTGAAAATTAATGTGTGAAAAAGAAAAACCGGGTGACGTTACCCATTAGGCCACCGCGACATGCATACAACATACCCAGGTTTGAATTTATTTATTGGACTATAAAAACAGGCGTGCGCAATAAAAGTTAACTCTGCTGCTTCCATTTGACCTAATAAAGAAGGTCAAATAGAAGTCACGCGATTGTTTACCCAATTTTACCCAATTTTGTTTTTCCCCCAACAGATGTTGGAGAGAGGGGACCAGCTCCCAATTGTCCAGATTGAATGACAATTGTCTGATGTAAAGCTGATTGCTTCTGGACATTTCCCGGCGCAATGCCGAGAACGTTGTTCGTTGTAAACTTTTAATTAGTTTCGCTTTTTATACAAAAAAGCCTCATCAACATGCGAGAAGCCAAAATAACAAAAATTGTTGTAAAAGTCGACGTAAATAAATCTAGATGCGACGCGCTTTCCCAAACCGTACATATTATTATTTAGGACCCATATAAACAGTTGTAAGCTATCGTAACGACCTCGGAACCGTGTGCGAGAAAAGCCTTTTGAAGACATACACGAAATGATCATACACATTTTGCCTTTTATATATATATATATATATATATATATATATATATATATATATATATATATGTGTGAAATAAAATGGAGGTGGAAGGACCTCGATACTCAACGTTTCGCCCGATTTATGCGGGCTTCTTCAAGAGAGATTGTCATTTACGAGAGAGTCGGAGGATTGGGGCTATATATAATGATGGGGAACGTTACATAAGGAAAACACGCTGCTCTCCCCCATCATTATATATAACCCCAATCCTCCGACTCTCTCGTCAATGACCATCCCTCTTGAAGAAGCCCGCATAAATCGGGCGAAACGTTGAGGTTCCAGGTCCTTCCACCTCCATTTTATTTCATATCGTCGGATTTAATCCAGCTCAACAATCATATATATATATATATATATATATATATATATATATATATATATATATATATATATATATATATATATATATAGATTACTTTATAACGAGTATTTTTTTGATTATTACTATTCTTATTATGATCGTTATTATTATTATTATTATTATTATTATTATTATTATTATTATTATTATTATTTTACTTCATATTTTATTACTACTATATTCTATTCATTTATTTTATTATTTATATTATGTTAATTTATCAGTATTTTTATTAATATTAGCACTATATAATAATTATTATTATTACTATTATAAATATTATTATTTAATTATCATCACAAAAGTAATAGTAGTACTATTATGGACTTATTAACTTTACTATGTTAAACCATTACAATAAATAAATAATTCACTTTTCAAATAATTTGTTGGTATCTCCTTTTGATTGATAAAAAGCTTTTTTTAATATAAATTTCCTTTTTTCGAAAAATGAAAATTGGCTCACTTTCTAACTCTATTATTATTTAAATTCAAATATAGCGTCCCAACGATAATAAACTGGCTATAGTACACTTATCAGCGTTTTTTAAGTAATTTAAATTATTATTTCAACAATTCTAAGACAACATTTTACAGCATGCAAAACAATAGATGCACTGAAATAATTGCACGCTTTCAAAAGCGAGCGGTAAAAAGGTATATATATATATATATATATATATATATATATATATATATATATATATATATATATGTATTAATGTCAACTGATATATGTATATATATATATATATATATACATATATATATATATATATATATATATATATATACATGAAAATTATTAACTGCTTTTTCTTTTTTCTTTTTAAAAATATTTCCAGGAATATCTGCCTTACGAGATATCTAGTTTTATTTTGGTGTCTTTAATCTCCACGTATATTTTTGCTGATTAAGAGACTTCGTTTAAAGGAAACCTCTTATCAAATTAATGTTCAAGACATATTGTTAATTTCAATAAAAACACCGATCGTACAGTGTATTGATCTTGTTTGGTTTTCTTTGGAAACCTTTTTTTTAATTCAAAATTATGAATCGGTTTACTCAATATAGTATATATATATATATATATATATATATATATATATATATATATATATATATATATATATTTAATTACATTTTCACCCCAAACAAGGCACATTGCCACTTTGGTGTAGGGGGCTACTATCAGGGGAAACATCTACTGGGGCACTATGTAGGGATTAGGGCAGCGAGATGTTGGTTCACGTTGCACTTGAACTTATGCATATCAGTACAGTTGGGGAAGCAGTGAACTGGAATGGAATTCCAAAGTCTAGCAGTTCTGGGGAAGAAACTACTGGAGTAGAAAGATCTTTTACATCTAGGGATCTCTACAGTGTGGGGGTGGGATTTTGCAGCTTGTCGGGTCTGTCGAGGGTGTTCACGTCGTGGGGGCACAAGTGCTTGCAGTTCTTCAGAGCATTCACCATTATAATACTTGTAGAACAGGCAGAGGGATGCAACGTTTCGACAATGGGACAGAGGCTGAAGTTTTGATGCCAGTTTAGGGCCTATCAGATTTGCGACTCTCTTTTGAACCCTGTCAAGGAGAGAGAGACTAGTAGCCGATGCACCGGCCCAAATATGACAGCAATACTCCATACATGGGCGAATAGTGGCCTTATAGAGGTACAGGATACTTTCGGGTGTTAGAAGTTTTCTAGCACGGTAGAGAGAGCCCACCTTCCTCGCAGCGGCCCTGGCAATGCCCTCGATGTAATTGTTCCAGCTCATGTTTCCTGTGAACGTTAGGCCAAGGAGCTTGAAAGACGTACTCTCAGCTAAAGAGTTGTTGGCCATTGCTATAGGTGGTAGAGAAGGTTTCTTGTAATTATTGAATGAAACCAGTTTTGTCTTGGTGGCATTGAACGTTACCATCCATTTTTGCCCCCATTCCACTACTGGTTTGAGGTCATCCTCTAGTGTTTCTGCCATTACTTTAGATATATGTTCATTTGTTTTCCTGTCGTGCCTGCTATAGAGTGTGGTGTCATCAGCATATATACCCATCTCAGAGGCAATTTTATCGGGGAGGTCATTTATGAATATCAGGAACAGCAGAGGACCAAGGATAGATCCCTGTGGCACTCCGGCATTTATATTATATTGTTTAGACGTACGACCGTCGAGGACAACCTGGATTTTTCTCTTATCTAAGAAGGATGTAATTGTGTTAAGTATTCTACCAGTGATGCCGTAAGATCTAATCTTCCTGAGGAGACCCTCATGCCATACCCTATCAAAAACCTTAGATATATCTAGAGCTACCGCTCTGCCCTCTCCCGCTTTGTCCAGTGAATGGTATATGCGTTCAGAGATTACAGTGAGGATGTCTGCCGTGGAACGGGCTTGTCTAAATCCATATTGATGATCGGTCAGAAGTTTAGCATCTGTAAGGTGCTGGACTAGAGCATGGTTAATTAAGGTCTCAAATATTTTGGCAAAAAGTGGGAGGAGGCTAATAGGGCGATAATTTAATGGGTCAGTTCTTTCGCCAGAATTCTTGAATACTGGTACCACAGAAGCAGTTTTCCAACAGCTCGGAAAGCAAGATTCATTAAGGCATTTGTTTTAGAGTTTGGAGAGAACTGGAGCTACTTCGGCTGAGCACTTTTTTAATAGCACAGCTGGGATGAGGTCGGGTCCACATGCTTTGGAAGTGTCAAGGTTTTTTATGATAGCATGCACCTGAGCAGGGGTGATTTGCAGATCGTCTAGCTTGGCGTCTGTCCGCATAGGAAAGTCAGGTAGGGGGTGGTTTAAAGGGTCCAGTGTAGAGTTGGAGGCAAACCGACTGGCAAGCATGTTAGCCTTCTCGGTTGCTGAGCAAAGAACCTCGTGATTGTTGGATAGTGGGGGAATCGTTGATTGCCCATTATTTACTACACTGTTGTAGATTTTCCAGAAGTCACGAGTTCCTAATTTTTGTGCTTCGATGCGTTTTTTAGTGGTTTCCGTAAATTCCCTCTTAGCTGTCGCTATTTCTTTCTTAACGTTACTTCTAGCTTCTATGCACTTTTGTCTGTTTGAACTGGACTTATGTCGGTTAAACCTTCGGAATGCATGCTGCCTTTGAGCAATGGCAGTTGCGCAAGTCGAAGTAAACCATTGGGGGAGTGGGGCTTGCTATAGAATTTCCGCATGGGAACATGCGCTTCGATTGCAGTTTTGAACCATTCAGTGGTCTCAGTTGCACACTGTTCAGCAGGAAGAGAAAAAATATTTCCCCATGGGGCGTCTCTGATAAGATCTCTGATAGTTTCCCAGTCAGCCTTTTTATAATATCTCGTTGTTTTGAGCACTGGCTCTTCAGTTTTGGGTCTAGAGTTTAGGGCGATTTCAACCATTATTACCGCATGATCAGCGTTCCCAAGTGGGCTGTCGGCTTTCGTTACACAATCATCAGGAATTGTGGTCAAAGACAGATCTAATAGTGATGCGTGTTCTTCCTGATCAGGGAAGCGGGTTGGAAAAGTAACAATTTGCGATAGGGAGTGGGATACAGAGAAGCTATGAGTTGCGCTGCCTGCTGCATCTGTATAAGCAGAGAATCCAAGCCAGTTTTTGTGATGGACATTAAAGTCACCAAATACATGTACTTGGGCGCTAGTGTCGAAAGAGAGTGCTGTGTCTATGCTGTCAGATACTTTGTTTATTATGGTGCAGTCTTGGGTCGAAGGAGAGCCGTAGAGAAAGTAAAAGTAGCTAATGTTGTGTTGCATGATTAGTCTAAAGCACATAAAGGCTTGATCATCCGTTTCTAGGTTTGTTTCTCTAGTCAAGGGAAGGGTATTACGAAGGTAAACTCCAAGTCCGTGCATATGTCTGTCAGGGTCCTTACGGCAGAGTGGGAGATATCCAGGCATGTTAAAGTAGTTAGAGGGGATGGAGGAGTGTAGGTTAGTCTCACTTAGTGCTAAGATATCCGGGGTATTTGTTAGGAGAAATGCTTCAACATCAGCTAAATTAGTTCTAAGCCCACGGATATTTGTGAATGCAAGCCTCAAGGGAGGAGGGAAGTTGGATTTGTTTGACCCTAAGCCTGGTTTAAGCTTATTTTTAGATTGTACTGGCATCATGTTTTTTAACGAGTTTCAGTTGGGTTAGGGGAAGCCGAACAGGAGGTTATGCAGAATATCACACATGCATCACAAGTAGACCATCAGCTGACCCTCCATCAACTAGGACTGTGGCCTCAGGAAAGCCCACCGGGGATGAGTGCAGGGTCCATTTCCATGCGCGCCATGGCACTGCAAACATCCCGATATTATTCAACTGTTGATGGAGCAGCCGCTCTAAGCGCTACCAAAGAGTTAGGGCTCCTGTACTACCAGTCGGAAACAGCAGCCAGTAACTGTCAATCCGGTACCCTCAACCCATCAGAGGAAGGTCAACCCAATCTAATTGCTCAGGCATATGTGGTACTCAAGCATTCTCAAATGCCCAGCTTTAGGGGTGGGTGTGTCGGGAGTGGGGGAAACGGCGTTCATTGCCCTAGACAAGAAACAAGATCTACCACTGGGTGTTTCTGTCGAATCACTGATAGTATCTCTGCGCCTGACTAATAGGCAAAGAAGGAGTATGGAAGCCGGGCGATAGGCAGGCCCTATCTACTCCTTAATAAATTTAGGTATTGCAAATCGGTAATTTGTTTGAGTCACCAGCTCTAGGAAGGCTGTCATCCAAGACTGAAGAGGCGCCCCTCCTCTTTGGTTTAGTTTCAGAGTTTTCCTTCTCCTAGACGGATGATCTGGAAAGATCTACTGGGTCCGTCACCACTGAGAGGGTTTGCTCTGCGCCTGGGTTCTAATCCAGGTATTTCTGCGACCCCGCGTGGTTAGATAATGTTATTGGGTTAGTTTGTAGAGGTTATATCTGCTAAATAGTTACACTCCTCAAAGTGGATTAGGGATATTGTTATTTCATTGTTACTGGATAAAGGGGTTGAGTAGAGCTCATGCAGTGTAAGCAACTATGATTGTAAGGAGGCTTGTTAGGAGATAGTGTGGTTGGAGGCTTTCATTTTTGTTTATATATATTTTTTTCTCATTTTTTTTCCTTTTTTATTTATTTTTATTTTTTTTCCTTTTTTTTATCCATGTGAGCTTGGGTCTAGTATAATATTAAAGTGTGAGTAGGAGTTAAGAATTGAACTACGAGTTGTGCCAAAACTATATTTTAGATGATAGCAGGGCATGAGATGCGAGTGCAATATAGTACGGGTAAAACAGTAAGTTTTGAGTCATGTGTAATTTGATAAATAGATATATGGGCTGGTTTTAGTAGGTGCGAATAAAGGTGGAGGTACAAGGTGAGTTTCCATTATTGAGAGAAGATGTTTTCAGCTTTCAAGTAAAAGTTATGGACATTTAACATAGCAAGGAGCATTGGTTCAGTTTCGTATTAGCGTTGCAAAGATATCTAAGAGGGGACAGTTGTGTAATGCAGTGCGGTGTGCTTTGCTTCCGAGTACATACTTTAGCTGTTTAATCCCAACTGGAATAGGAATGAACTCCAATGCATGTCTAGAGGGTAGAATTGTATAGATGTTTAGTGATGACTAAGCAGTTAGCATGTGAGAGTCAGGGGCTGGAAGTTAAAGATTCCAGTACAAAACGGAGTGAAATGTAGGAGTTAAGTGGCGGTTTGGTGGGAAGGAGCAGATTGTTAGCCTTCAAGGGATAGGAGTTATTAATTTACAAGAAACAGATCTAGGATTTAGAGTGGCAGGTAATTTTTTTTTTTTTGCGCATGCAGGCTAGACAGAGGTAATCGTCTTGGAGGTAAAATGTATATTGGGATTTCGTAGCTAGCAGTTAGGTGTTTGTTCCAGTTACAAGAACTAGTTCATGGCGGTCTGAAATTCCGTATTTTGTATTTATAGGAAGACATTAAGGTAACGCACAGGAGCATAGCATCAACTCAGGAAGAATAGCTCTAGTATCACAGCTAAGATACTGCATATTTAGGTAACGAATAGTGAAAGTTAAATTAGGTGGCACTTTCTTTTTTTTTTTTTTTGCACCTTACCATGGCTGTTACTATTAAGTATTGTACTTAAATAAAGTTTTCTGTAGTCTAAATAAGCTAAAAAGGGATTCCCCCTCCGTATTACTACGTCGATGTGACATGGTAAAAAGAAATTAGTCAGGAAATTGTTTTTAAAATAAGTGAATCAAGAATGGTCAAGATGTCTGAGAGATAAGATAAAATTACATCAAACAAAAAAATAAATAAAAAATAAATAAATAAAAATAATAAATAAATAAATAAAATAAATAAAATAAAAGGGTTAGATTTGTTTGGTTTAAAAAGACGATAGAATAAAATATAAAATAAGATAAAGTGTGCAAAGAAAATACAAAAAATGTACTTAGCTAAAAATTAGATCTTCGGTGTGGTGGCAAATGGCTCTTCGACCACCATGCAAGTGACGCTAAGGAAATTCTGACCTTACTAAGCCATTACTAAGCCAGGACATTGGAGTAGGGGGGCACACCTTACATTTGGTCGTTAGTGAGAGCTTTCCCTTCTTTAAGGGGAAGGAAAGGAAAGAATACCAATATTCTGTTTATATATTTTGAATAGATTCTGAAACTTCGTCACATTTAGATTTTACAACAGTAACTTGGCCAGGCATGAATTAAATTAAAAACTGGGCAATTAGGCTGAAAAGAAATATAGAAGCAAATAGGCAATCTGAAATCAAGACAATTTCTTGTCTGAGATATTTACCAGTAAAGAAAGTCCGTGCGTCTTTTTTCGCCTACGACTCATTTTTAGGCACAGTTAATAATTCGGGTGTTTATATGTCAAGCGGTTCACTTCATATTTAAATTAATCTATTTCAATGAGAGTAGATTATGCATAAAAAGGAAAAAAGTTCTTCTGTCATCTAAATAAGCTAAAAAGGGATTCCCCCTCCGTATTACTACGTCGATGTGACATGGTAAAAAGAAATTAGTCAGGAAATTGTTTTTAAAATAAGTGAATCAAGAATGGTCAAGATGTCTGAGAGATAAGATAAAATTACATCGAAAAAAAATAAATAAAAAATAAATAAAGAAATATATATATATGGGTTAAACATTTACTGAAACATAATCGGTAGGTTTAATAATACATTAAAAATATTTCTCATAACGTTTTGAATAATTACATTTTTTGTAAATATACATTGTGAAGAGTCCAAGGTAAATGAGTTCCTTTTAAAAAGTTCCAACCCACATCAGCTAATATGATCTAATAATCATCACAATTTTAAATATCAAGTTTCCTCCGTTGATATTTAGTCACGTACTCATCAAACGCTTAAAAAATTATAAATAACATTATTTTATACAACTGACGTTGTTCCTGTAACCGACACACATTCTCCTTGTACGTGACTGAATATACGACAACACTATAGTTTTACAGACGTAATACAAAACAATATTGTAATGCATACCTTTTGAAAAGTAATAAATATTTACTGAGAAATATCGATATTTGAAACTTGCAGAATTATAATATTACACTTTACGCACACACATACACACACACCCACACACCCACACCCACACATGAAGATATATATATATATATATATGTATATATATATATGTATATATATATGTATGTATATATATGTATATATATGTATATGTATATATGTATATATATATATGTATATATATATATATGTATATATATATATGTCTATATATATATGTAAGACAGCAGAGAGATTTTGTTTAATTAGACTAGTTTTACTTTTTTATTTTTCTCATGTTTTTTAGTGTCAAGATCGAAAGTATGAATATAAGTTGCAGCTTTGGTTCGAATTAATTGACGGTGTTGCTTTTCGTTTTTCGAAGGCATTTTTAGGAGGACTGTGTGGATATTACTGCATGAAAAGTTGGGAACTTTTACGTATATAGTAGTGGCGGGGATGCGTGTGATCTGTGGGTGCTTAGTGTGAAAGAGATGGAATGCCCACTTTTGTCGTAAGGCCTGGTTAGTTAGAGAGCGGGGGATAAGACACGAATTTGCCTGTGTTTTGGCTGGATTGGAATAAGATTGATTTTAAGGCATTTTTTTTTCGTTTTAATGCCTTATTAATTACGACTTACAAGTCTGCAAAATTATGTTATTTCTGTATATCTAGGTACGTACAAGAAGAACGTGTGTTGCTCAACGGTATAGTTTAGAAATCCGTTATCAATAATTATTTGCCTGATATTGTTATCCATTTTAAAGATGATTTCACACTGAAATTCAGCAAAAAAATGAATGTTAATAACATAATTCTTTTCCTCAGCGACCCTATAACATATTCAGCACCCCCAACTACAAAAGAAATCCCATCATCTTAAAGTCTTACCTTCTAAATTTTCAGAATAAATGTCCCCAATGTTGCACAATACTAATCATAAAAACCTTCTTAATCTCCACTGATGAAAAACACATCCCGAACTAAAAATATCAAGTAATACTTATGAAAATCGGATTTCTAAATAATACGGTTAACTGATAAATAAATTAATGCGGGCGTGTGTGCATTTGTGTATCATTTGATTTTACCAAAGTGTGAATTCATTTAGACAGGATAGGCGGAAACACTATTGAGTTCGTTGCCTGATTATTTCCTCAGAATTAAATCGATAGTATAATTCCAAATAATATTCATGATGAAGGCATAGAGGACTGGTGCGAATATAAACCTTGAGCAAAATAAAGAATTTAATTAATTGCACCTGGAAAAGCCAAAGGAAAATTAGGCCAGGGTGTTTTCAAGTTCCACAAATGGAATCAGAATTTTACTGTTGAATAACTAGTTTTCTTTAATGTCACAATCAGAAAAGACCGCTGTATTTATGCTTTGATATATACAGCACTTAGGATGTATTCATCTAGCACTATGAACTTTGACCCAGATTGTAATAGGGAAATATTCAGTAATGATCTTATGAAGAAGGCATAATTATTGCAGATTATAAATTCCCTAAAATATTTAGGGCTTTAAAATGTCCAGTTTATTTAAAATTTCCATGGATAGCCGATAATAGTATAACATTAAATGACTACGCGGTTATAAGGGTTGCATTGTAAGATGTAATACAATTTTGTAGTTTGCAATTTTCAAATGCTTGGTAAACTGTATTTACACCTGATAATTATTTTGTCTTTATTCTTACAAACCAACAAAAAAGGAATTAATCAACGGAGAAGTTTGTTTAGAATTAAACTTTTGCTCATCAACGAAGAGAGAGACGTTTAATTGAAGAGGTTGGTTTGTATGTGGTAGCGACGGCTGCAAAAATGTCTAGCATACTCGATGGCTGTCAGGCTTCTCACTTTCATCTCCTTTTTAGTTGTGTATGTTCTGTATTATACAGAGGTAACCACACATACCTATGGTGTAAATAATAAGATATTACATGTTTTTAATTTGTTTTGCGCACTTCATGGCATACTGGTAAACAATTTCTTGTTCTCCGTGACAATTACAATGCCGGTCATATTACAGGACACAAGAATGCAAATCAAAAATCCATCTGAAATGAGTGTAGGTGCTTACATCTGCTTTCACGGCGTTTCCGGCTCCATATCCAACAGAATATTATTATTGTTTCTACTCTGTTTTATTGTGGTTGGTATACAATATTGGGCCTGACTTTAATTCTTTTTGCAAAAATAAGATTCTCGACATCCATTACTGTAATATTGTTCATCAATTTTAATGGCAGTGTGATGCTAGCTCGTTATATGAAGAATAAATAGGGAAAGATAGAAATAGTGACTCTCTCTTTCTCTCTGGATTTAGACTCTGCTATTCACCAGCATTTGATTCAGGATTTATGTTGTGTTAGTAAAATATATGATAAAGTGGGTTCACGTATTGCATAAAGCAGATACCAAAAATCATTTGAATGCACGGAATTTTGTCTGTGCAAATTAGCAAACTGTTTTGTGCCAAAAAAAAAGAGAGCATAAAATGTTGAGTCTATTTGGGAATACAGACCAGCCAATCTCTTTTTGGTATTTCGAATTATAAGTTATGTTTAATTATACTATTTATTTTACTCGGTAGAAAACTTTTGCTCATGGCTCTTTATTTTCGTCAATATAACTATATTGAATTATACTGTTAATTTTCTTCTGACAACATGATAGTAGAAACACGTCTAGAGAAATGTCCGCCTATCATGTATATATATATATATATATGTATGTATATATATATATGTATGTATATATATATATATATATCAGTAATGAAGGAATATGCCAGAATAAATTGTTCTTATTTCGTCTTTCTCTATTCTTTTTACATTATTTGTTTATTTTACGATAATGTTTACAATTTCAATTTTTAAGAAAGGGATTGTTAATTAATTTTCAGAACCCCTGTAAACATAGAATTATATTTCAGATATATTTACAATTTGATCGAAAATTTTTAATCAAAATCATAGCCTTACTTTCAATAAAAATATACTTAAATATGTTTTTTTTAATTTGTCGAAATTTCGTATATATTATTATAGAGTCGTGATTTCCAAAGTAAAAACATATTTTTAGCGTTATTAACTAGTATCGAAACTGAAATCCAAACTATAGCATTCAAAGATCGTGACGTTACCATAGTACCAACATGACAGGCATATGAACTGATTAAATATAAACCAATTTATGTGTACAAATATATAACAATTGTTTAAATCGTTTCCCCTTTTTGACCTCTTACAATCTATATAAACGTGCTAAAGATCGATAAATGAACGGTCCGTTAAAATGCAATCATTTGAGGCCTGTAGCTCCTCTTTCCGACTTTTAGTTTCGATGGGGAGAAAGCTTGAATATATGGAGGCAGCCAGACCGCAGACATATAGCCTCTTATATATTAGATTAAAATATAGTATATCAAAACATTTATAAACGTTCATAAAACATTTATAGGTAAGTATATTTTCTTTTAAAATAATATGTGTAAATAATAAAAGAAAACCAAAATTTAACTTCACGTGAAATCGAATGTGAATGAAAATAAATGTTACTGAAAAGTTTATATCTTTACATTTTTTGACTCAGGTAAAGGTAGACAGGAATTCATTTTTTCCACGTGAACTAAACTTGAAGAATAACTCCGAATAAAATTTTGCTTGAAAAGAATTATTTACAAATAATTATTAGATGTATATAATTAAAAAAGAATAAGTTTTATTAATATCAAAAATATCACTATTTAATTTGTTTTTGTATTATAAAATGATGTATTACGAAAATCCATATGAACAATGTTAATGTTGATACTTACGCTCCAGGAAAAATATTCTCTTGATATAAATTTGACCGGTTTTTAAAACTGGAGTTTGTATTTTACATGAAATATTTAAAGTGATCGACTTTGTTATTAACCATTAGTCAATTTATTGAAGAACAATATTTTAATCACACATGACAATATACTATTTATATATATTTACTGAATTTATTTGATTTTCTGTTAAGTTTCAATTTTACCGGCTGACATTTTCAGTAGCACCTTTAACTTTGACAAAATCAATAATAATTCTACAATTTAAGTCTATTTCTTCAAATAACGAAAATGTGTATAATAGTATTTTATTGTAATTAGCAAATGTCAAATCCCTGGTTCTCTTACTCTTAATACTACAAAATCAACCTATCTCAAACCGAGAGCGAATGTCAAAATAGTAAAATATAGTGCGATGTGTCGAGAGAGAAAGAGTAAGTATGAAACACTGACGCATTATTTGGACCCGTGGATTTTTAGCAAGAAGCAGCAAAGCGTTGTTTCTGTTTTCCCATGTCACAATTGTTATTTCTGTCGTTGAATAAGATTAAACTGAGGAAATATTCACCATTATTTAAATTGAAATTGCACAACTTTTTTGGATGGAGGGTTGCTGGGTTATGAACATGTGATAGAACGACTGTGATTCTAGCTGTGCTGAATATGGTGACAAGTAAATAAGGGCATGATGACCACATATAGATGAGAGAGGAATTTTAAAATCGTGTGAGTTGAAAACAGGGAAGAGAGAGAGAAGAGGAGTGTGAAATGAGAAAGGCATGTGAGATAACTTATTAGTTCAGGGAACGTATTTAAATGGGCAACAATTACTTGAGGCGGGTGAGATTAACAGCGAATGAAATATTGTTATGCTATCTAATATAGTTTGCTTTGGAAAGAAAGAGGGGAAAGAGATTGAGGAAAGCGTAAAATAGGGAGAGTTGAAAAGTAAGAAAAAACTGGCGTAGGTTGAGATGATATCGGAAAGTAAACAGATCTGGCTCACTGTAGGATAAACAATAAAATATGACACGCGACTACAACAAATACTATTAAATAACGGAGCGTGACAATTGTGCTTTGGACAAAATTCTGGACACACATTCTACAACCGATATGAGAAATAAGCCAGTGATAATCCGGATGCGACATCTGAACCCTTATTTGACCGGATCACATACACAATGACAAAGATGCTCGTCTTTCCTTGACTCCACATTCATGACGAGGGCAATATGATTTCTTTGTTTTGCTGCAGTCTCATTTAATCTCATCCTACCTTTTTTTTTGTATTTTTCAGCAGAAAATGAAGACAGAATAATAAGGGAGAGGGTCGGACAAATAATTTATCTAAAAAAAAAAGAAACAAAGATTATGCATTGGTTTTCAGGCGAAAAGCCAAATGAGCAAAAAAGCTTGTTTAAACAGCGTGATGTTTGATCTAGAATGTTGCTTAAAGAAGCTATGTCATGAATAATCCAGAGAAAGTATAATTAATGCCGACTAAAATCGCATGAAAACATGTGGATAAACAGACTGTATATCAATGTATAAACAGGCAGTATACGCAGGAAGCACGCTGTATAAATAAAATAAATATATAAATAACACAAATGAAACGACAACAGTGTCCTTTATTATTCTTAACAAAGCACGAACCAGGAAAATAATGGATCACTCTTTCTCTATTTACACACACACTGCTTATATATATATATATATATATATATATATATATATATATATGTATATATATCTATATATATGTATATATATCTATCTATCTATCTATATATATATATATATATATATATATATATATATATATATATATATAAAGTTTAGCCCGGCTTTCCTTAAGCCGTATGTACTGTTCATAACTTGTGCATATATATATATACATATATATATATATATATATATATTAGAAAGTTTGCCTCCTGTCCATGTAACCTACATCTAAAATTCCAAGGTTTTAGACCCCAAATAAGCGGAGGAGTGGGGTAGAGTCTCCAACGGGGAACGTTTTCAACTTTGAATCTTGCCGCCATACTTTCACCCAAAAATGAATTATAAAGTTTGTTGCATGTGTGATAACCCTTTATGTAAAATTGAAGATTTTCAAACCTAAAATAACCTTAATAGTTTCATAGAGACCGCAAAGGTAAAATCTTTAAAATTTTGACTCTTTGCCAGCCAAAATTAAAGCAAAAAAACGAGTAAAAAGCTTGCCCCATTTCGAAATACACTTTATGTGACATTTCAAATGTTTAAACAAAAGAGTTGGCTCATAAATTTGGTAGAGACCGCAACGGTCAAACTTTTGTAAACTTTGACTTCAATTTTGAGCCCTTAAATGTATTGCTTGGAGCTGAAATCAGATTAAAAAGTTTCACCCATGTCCAAGTAACCTACATTTAGAAGTTAAATATTTAGAAACAAAATTAGAGAAGACGTTTGGTAGAGTTTTCAAAGGTTATGTTGTTAAACCTTGATAGCTAAATTTCTGTCCGAAATCGGTTAAAACAAATTTCCCCCAAACTCAATACCTATTTCATTCATATCTCGAGTCTTTAGACTGAAAATTGACAGAGTAGTTTGGTAATGAAATGTACACACGCACACACACACACACACACACACACACACATATATATATATATATATATATATATATATATATATATATATATATAATTTAAAGGAGATTAGAACAATAGTCTAAAGAGCTAAGTGTATTTTAATGTAACAGTGAAATTACTAGTTTAATTAAAATACAGGAAATAGAAAGTGCTCGTTGTAATTTAGATATATAATAAGCTCGATAGTTAAATGTCCTAGAGCTAATTCACATTACTTAATAAATATATATATATATATATATATATATATATATATATATATATATATATATATAGTGGATGTTTTTACGCGTATCTGTTAACGAATAATGTTAAAAAAAGAAAAACTGGCAGCCTTTTAATTTTTTTTTTTAATTTCTCATGACATTTCGTTGTGTCAAAAACAAAATAATTCAAATAACTTTTATATGCATACATACATCTCATGAACGTTTCGATTATTTGTCAAACCATAATCTGTATAAATAAAACAGCAGATGTATGTGTGTGTAAATTTTTACCACATAAACTATTAAACTACTGGCCACATAACACTGGAATGAACAGGAACTAGAAAGTATATACCAAAGATCGTTTAGAAGGAATAAAATCTTAACCAGGGTTAATAACTAACGCGTCGACATATATCGGCAAGTTGAAATTCGAAATGTTTATTTTAACTGGCCGGCATGATTTTACTATTCCTGCGCAAGCTCACATACAATTACCTTCTACGGGTTAATATTTATATCTTATCATGTTTCTGTTGAAACCAAGATTGGAAGAGAACATGCTGGGACGCTGAATGCTTAGATTTCGATTCCGTCTGATGGCACCAAGTCAATTATTTTGTTAACTTTTGCCATCATATCTTTATATTAATAAATACGGATATTTGCTTGAATTTTAATATATTTAAACGCGTATTACCAGAAGCTGAATCCAAGTACTTATTTACAGGCTTGGAAAATAGCAATTTTCTTTTTAATTTCTTACAGTTTTTAAGACGATAAATATTTTTTTACTATTATTTTTTTGCTGGAAATCCCTCACGAACAAAGAAGATTTCAATGAAAACAAAAATCATACTTTTCTCAAGTAAATCTCCCACGACAAGGGACAGATTGAAGTACAGTTTTACTAGAAAAGCTTATTGAAGCAAATGTCTGTTCCTGCGTTTCTTTTCTTCTTTCTCAATTTTAAAAAAAAATGTATGCGTAAATATTGGTATACATACTGATATTTGAAAAAATTATAGTTTATCCTAACTTTAATAATGTTATTTCCTTTAACTTAAATTATCATTCCTCTTCCCTTTACATGCTTTTCTTTTCTCTAAATAGCGTTTCCTTTACTTTAAATAACGTATCTCTATCTCAATGAATGATTTCACCTTTTTCGTTAAGGAATAAGGCGAAGACATCACTATATATAACTATTTTCTTTTTTATCCAGTCACCGATTGCATAAACAAATATTAATTTCAAACCTAATTCTAGAACAGAGAATCAGGGTTAGTGCTGAGTTCTCTATGCAATAAACGGCACCTACTGTTCTTACCACATTTAGAATTATGGGGAAAGAAGCAGTTACGAATAATGTTTCGTTTAATAAATAAGATAATTATGTATGAGGGTGGAATATTCAAATATATAAACTATAGCCTGTAAACGCCCTGTACGTCAGCTAGTTCGGTTAAAAAAGGGCAATGGACAAGCATTTCCAGTTCGAGCAATGTCTATCACTTACTGGTAGTAATAATTATACGTTATCACAACGCCCCCGTCCAACCGAATCTTTACCTCTCTCAACGATAGTATTTGTTTGCAATTTCTATCGTAATATACATTCACTATTTACAAAACGCCCTGGAATCTTACATTGTAAAGCTAGTTCGACCTCCCTTCTTTTAGTCTTGCGTTTTATATTCATTACAATTTTCTATAAAACTAATATAATCAGGTTTCATTAGTCGAAATGTGTACGGTTACGGAGGATATACACTGCCTATCATTATTTACTTGTTTAATTTCTGCAATTTATTTTCTTACATGAAGTTAATATATTGCTTAAAATCCAGTCCATGGTATTTGACATGATTCGTAATTGGGTATAAGTTTCGATATATTAAAATTTATTTACTACTATTTTTCCATTCCTTGTAGTTATTCAATATATATATATATATATATATATATATATATATATATATATATAACTACTTAGTTTACTCACATAAATTTATATACGAAAGTATAGATCTATGCGTAAACTTTAAGTATTTACTTCAAAAGTGCTCAATACGTAGGTAGAGCTAGTTAGTAATTTATAAAATATATATGGCGATTAAGCTACACTGAATATTCGGCGTTATATATATATATATATATATATATATATATATATATATATATATATTTATATATATATGTATATATATATGTATATATATGCATATATATATATATATGCCCTCATTGTTTTTAATGTTTTCCTTACAAAGCCGATATATTACGTAGAATTGTGATGCATCTGCTAACAATCAACAACATTAGTCATTACGAAAATAGTAGCTAAAGTTACCGAAAGCGTTTTCTTTTAAAAAGAAATTATATTTATGCGCGATTAAAGTATTGCTGTTGAGTATAAATCAGAAATCATAAGCGCTCAATTAAATCATCACACATGTATGATACTGATACACTATATCAACAAACAACATCCTTGCTTAATAACTTCTTGCTTAGAACGAACGTATCACAGCAAACAACGTGAATAGAATTTGGAACCCTTTAATTTATAATGAGCTAGCAAACAGTGAATGAAGATTAAGAAATAGTTCATATTTGCATATTTTATCATCATCGAAATCGATGAAATTCCCCATTTATCAGATGTCAGATCGATGGACTGCCTGCTATAGTTGGGGCTCCATCGCGATGCACCAGGAGGAGACTTTACAAGCCTCCTCGTAGCAACTTAGTACACAATACATTCTAGTCTACGTTGAACTTTAGATAACATATTGTGGTTTTTATATAATACATATATATATATATATATATATATATATATATATATATATATATGATATAAAGCTGAATGTCTGTGTGTATGCGTGTGTGTGTGTGTGTCTGGTCACGAATAGGCTCCTATATGGTTGATTACTTAAAAAAAATGATTACATATAATGATAGAAGATGTATCGAGACACAGAAATAGGTATGTTTGATATGGCGGAACGGTGGTCCATTAAAATGGTGGGGTCTGCTTTCGCGCCTGGTCCACAAAGTATGGAAATGAAAACTTTTAAAATAAAAAAAACACTTTTACAAGTGTTTTTATATACATGTACATCAGAACACTTTGATAAGTATGTTTTAACTTAAATGGGGATGGTGTAATAAAATTGTGGGGTCTGCGTACGCGCGTGGCGTCCATGGAATGGAATTAGGTACACACTTTAATAAATACTTTTCATATCTATCTGCGTAAGTATACTATGATAATTATGTTTCAGTTTGAAGAAATATGGTATAATAACATTGTGACCTCCATAGAATGGAAATATATCACAAAGTTTAACAAGGTTTTTTAATATAGATCCACAAAATATTGTGATAAGTGTTTCAGTGTGAACAGGTATGTATAATAATTTATGGAGTTTATCAATTTTATTTTTACTTTCATCATATTTTGCCTTGATTTTGATACCCCCAAATTCACCCCAAATTTACAACCCTTCCTTTTCATAATCTATCATACTTTCATGAATCAGAGTCCTTTCTCTGTAGGCTGTTTTTGAACCCAGTCAACGACGGTTACTTTTGCTAGTATATATATATATATATATATATATATATATATATATATATATATATATATATATACATATATATATATATATATATATATATATATATATATAACGGCTTGAATTGAAGTTTAAAACCAAAAGTCGAGTATCATGATTCAGCTGTGTTCTACACAAACACATTCATTTCGAAAGCACTCCTGTTGTACCAAAGAACCTACCGTTCGTTTTATATCTCGGGCCTTTCCGCTTGTGTTTTTTTCTTTTTAAAGTGCACTAGTGATTTTAGCCCATATAATTTGTTAACTTTCGTCAGAATTGGACTGCTCCTCCTTTCATAGGATTTATTCGACAATCGATTTTCGATAGTTGTGAAAGGTAATCCGATAGATAACCTATCTAAGGCCAATCTGCGCACATAATATGCACGTGTGTTAAATTCCAAAAGAAAACGTAGCTCCAGCGTTTTTGAGTCCATAGTAAACGAACTTACAGACGCAAAAACAGACAAAGCTTCTTTCATGTAATAGTAGAAGTACACAATTGATCGATTTACACGAGTTGTCAGCTCCTAATCTTCCAAATGTATTCCTTACCTATATTCATGTCTTTCTCTATGCGTCATGTTATCTCCGTTAATAGCAACATTCAATCGATGTGACAGCTGATTGAATACGTTTATTTTATGACCCTGATACCCTGTGTACATTTATTTTTGAATCGCGTGCGCAAAACGTTCACATATTTACTAGCGAAGTACTCATTTAAATATTTAACAAGTGGCATCCACTAGCTAGCGGAGTCGCAGATAAAACTGCTATAAACATTTAGGGAAGAATTAATTAGAGAATCGCTCATGTATAACAAAACTTAACACCAATATGCAAATTGTTTTTTTTTGTTTTGTTTTTTTTTTAAGGAGGAGATACAACAAAAAGAGTTTCACTGGTTTTGCTAACATGGGAATCATATATAACAAAAAGAAAACGAAAACAAGTATAGAAACATATAAATATTTTCCGCGTTAATCCGCCATATAATTAAATAGTATTATCAGAATACATTAGTAATTTTAAATCTGATAAAACCATTACGATGAATTAGTTATTACATAAATCAGGCAGATACAGAATACTAGAAAAGGATTCTCAAACTCTGTTAAAATAATTGAAAGAAATTAAATACTAATTGGAATAGTTTCAGAAAAATTACCATCCATAGAAACACTAACAGGAAATTAACATCAAATTATTAGGTTAGTGCGAAAACAATATTATTTTCTAAGAGGTGTTATTTTTATATATGGCTAGCCTTGGTACCTGGAGTTGACTGCGTGTTTGGAGGTGTGTGTGTAGCAAAAAAGTCGTACCGCGAAGTAGGAAAAAAAAGTGGAAAAAAATGTGACGGTTTTGGTGTTGGGCCCATCGGCAAAGACACATACATACATTTAAACAGACAGCTGAGATTTATATTATAGACTATCTTACGTGTAAAGCGTTGCCCGGGTTTTTGAATGCATGTGTTGAGCAAACAAAAAAAAAAACGGGCAAGTAGGCAGGCAGGCTCGAACCCGTGACGCGAAGTCAGAAAATATCTTGGAGGTGTGTGTAAAGGTGTTAGTTGAGCAAAAAAAAAAAAAAAAAAAAAAAAGAGGGCCAAAAAACGGTAGGAGGAAGGCAGGCTCGAATACGATGAAGTTAATAAAAAGTTTTTTAAAAACCTGACGCGTTAGCTATTGCGCCCATCGCCAAACCGAAATTGACGTAGGTTTAAATTAAGGCTAAACAACAAGAGAGGCGATGACTTTTGAAAATATCGACAAAAAAAAAGCGATCCCTCCTTGTAGAAAAGTCCCCAGTTTATTGGTAAAGAATTAAAGTTTTTAGACTGTTTCGATATTTGTCATCCGAAATGTCGAGTATCAAAACTTTACCGATCTAGTGTAAATCCGTCGTCTCTGTAGAAAGTTTTTGCGAGACCTACATACATACATATATGCATACATTTAAATATACAGGTGAGATTTATATTATAGAAGTTGATGTCTGAATTAATTCATTGATATATATAGCCATGTTATTCATCATTACAGGTGCGGTTTTCGCTCTGTCAAATCGTGTTACTCCTTGCCGTTTTCAATCCTATTATTCATTTTTGAAGGCTTTTCGATAGGATAAACAAAATTCGAATCCTCACGATTTTTTTCCAGTTCAAATTAGGCCGAAAATCTGCCGAGAAAGCTCGTGATATCAATGATGCGTTTGGCCCAGGAACGTATGGCACAACGGGGTTCAAGAAATTTTGCAATGGTGACGAAAGCCTCGAAGATTAGGACGGTTGCTGCCGGCCGACTGCGGTTGATAACGAACATTTGAAAGCCTTAATTGAAGCCGATTCTCGCAAAACCACACGAGAAGTTGCTGCTGCACTCGAGATCAACCACTCAACAGTCGGTCGTCATTTAAAGCTAATAGGAAAGTAAAAAAAAATGGATAAATGAGTAGTGCATGAATTGAACAATAATAAAAAGTTTTGAGGTGTGTTTTACGCTCCTTTCGCGCAGCAAAAACAATCCCTTTCCCGAGCGGATTGTGATGTGTGATCAGCAGTGAATCTTCTACAGCAGTCAGCGGCGTTCAGCACCGTGCGTGGATGACGGAGAAGCCCCACAACACTTCCCGAAGCCGAAATTGCAACAAAATAAGGTTCTGGTGACAGTTTGCTTGTCTGCGGCCGGTCTCATCCATCATAATTCCTGAATCCGTGCGAAACGATTACGGCGGGGAAAAACTGCCGACAAATTGACGAAATGCACCCAAAGCTCCAATGAGATTGGTCAATATGAAGGGAACATTTCTCCTCCATCACAACATTCTCCCGCATGCTGCTCAACTGACGCTGCAGAAGCTGAACGAATTGGCCTACGAAGATGTTCTTCATTCGCCATATTCGCCGGACCTGTCGCTCTCCGATTATCATTCATTTCAGGCATCTTAACAACTTATTACGCGAAAAATGCTGAACAAGCCCAGGTGATGCCGAATCAACCTTCGATGACTTCTTCGCGTCCAGAACTCCGGATTTTTATGCTAATGAACTTGTTTCTCCTTGGAAAAATGTGTCGATTTTAATGAGTCTGATTTCGATGAATGAAGTTTATTATGGAAGGAGTTACGATATTTTGAATTGGAACAGCATTATATTAGCACTCACTTAAGACAAGAACATAAAATAACAGCACTACTACTACTACTATTACTACTACTACTACTAATTATAATAATAATAATAACAATATATATATCTAAAAAAGTGAAATTGTATGTCCGTGTGTGTACATTTCCCTACCAAACTACTCTGTCAATTTTCAATCTACAGACTCGGGATTAAAATTAACGGGCATTGAAATTTAGGAAAATTTTTTTAAATCGGTTTTCGGGCAGAAATGCGGCTGTCTAGAGGTTAAAGTTCAACGAGTTGCGATTTTGAAACTGGACTTAACTCCTCCGCAAATATAAGGTCTAAACACTTGAACTTTTGGAGGTAGATTACCTGGACATGCATCAAATTTGTAACTTTATTAGAACTAAAAACAATAAATGATATGGGATCAGAATAAGGGTAATTTATAAAAAAAAGTTTCCTCTGTAGTCTCTACCAAATTACTCAACCAATGTTTGGTCTAAATATTTGAAATATTACATAACGTGTATTCAGAAATGGGGCAGGCATTTTAATCGTTATTTGGCCGGAAATTTGTCTGCCAAAGGTCAAAGTTCAATTTTTTGTTTTAATTTTGCGGTATAGCAAATTATTCAGCCAATTTTAGGCCTAAAGATTTGAAATTATATATAAAGGGAAATCAGACATGCGACAAACTTTTCTAAATTAGTTTTGGGCTAAAATTTTACTGACAAGAAGTCAAAGTTGGAATAGTTTAGCTTTACATACTCTATCAAACTCCTCGGACAATTTTGGGTCAAAATACTTGAAATTTTGGATGTAGCTTACCTAAACAGAGATCAAAATTTCAATATATATATATATATATATATATATATATATATATATATATATATATATACACACATAAAACTTTGAACAGTATATGGGACCCAAGAATGCCGATATGGACTGCTAGTTATCTATAAAAGTGGAACTGCCTGTCAGTGGCTGTCTGTGTATATTTCCCTACTAAATAACTTTGCCAATTTTCAGTCTTCGACGCCACATTTTACAAAAGAGATATTAAGTTATGTAAAATAATTTTAATCGGTTTTTGGCTAGAAATTTGGCTCTCAAGGTGTCAAAGTTCAACGATTTGAACTTTGAAAATTCTACCATAATAATAAAAAAATAATAATAACATTTTATGCCTAGTGCTATTAATCTATTTGAATCGTTGACTATCCCCATTACCTTTCGTGATAAAGACGGGTCTTGAGGGGAACACACGGTGTAAAACTCACAGAATTGTAAAGTTGTTAATAATAATAATAATAATAATAATAATAATAATTGTAATCATAATAATAATAGTAATCATAATAATAATCATAATAATAATAATAATAATGATAATAATAATAATAATAGTCATAATCATAATAATCACACTCATAATAATTATAAAAATAATAATAATAACACCGACAACAACAATATTAATAATAATAATAATAATAATAATAATAATAATAATAATAATAATAATAATAATAATAATCCATTGGAACACCTCATTGCCAACAAAAAATTACAGTGAAGAACAACGGTCTCGGCCAATGAGAAATCAATAGTAAGTGAATATTACAATAAAGCAAATACATCTGCAAATCTTATCAATAGAGATAGAAAATACTGAAAATTTGATGATGGCCTGTGTGACTTCTCTTAGTGATTAACTACTACTACTACTACTACTACTAATAATAATAATAATAATAATAATAACAAAATAATAATAACAACAATAGTAATAATAGAATGGCAATTATCCCATAGACGTAAAGCATTTAAACTTTTGACTAAATATAAGTCTTACATGTAGGGATTTAATTCGTGTTAGATATATTGTTACAAATTTTCAAGTTGCAGTATACTAAATAGTATTCCGAAAATTTTTAACAACTTCCGGCATCTCGGAACCCCGTCAGGTAATGGATGGCATAAAGCTGCTTATCGCGTTGGTTGGGAGGATTTAAGTAGAAGAAACCTAGAGCAAGATATGAATCGGGTCAGATACTTTTCAATAATTTGTAAAGCACGCAAAGGTATGCAACATTGCTGTGATTCAACAAGGACTTGACACTTGTAGGTAATTAGGATCTATTCGTTTAGCGACTTTATTCTTCGAGTGTGTTTAAAAATATAGAGATAGTGAATGATGCCCAGAGTTGGCAACAATGTTTCATAAAAGGGGGGGGTTAGCTGGTATAGATATAAAATACTAATAGTGAGGACATTTGGAGCTTGGCAGGAAGAGGTCACATTACTTGTTCGAGGTCATTCTTTTCACAATAAATTCCTGAAAAAACATCCATCATTATTCAACTGAAAAACATTGCATTATGGATAATGTTATATACATGTGCTTTTATAGTCGCAAATTTGTTCGATGAAAAAGTGTAGTTGGTGATAAGAGTTGGATCAGCTATAATATAATTACTATAGTAAAATATTGCGACTGCTTATCCCTCAGGATCTTAGAATAAGAGGATATTAAAATATGTTTGTTAGCAAGAAGATTTTAGAAGGGTACTAAGCAATAGACCCCTCAGAGAATGTAATATTAAAAAAGAAACCGAGAGATCCTCTGAAATAAACAGAATCCAACATGATTGCCAATTATCTTCGTTTGGAAGATAGATAAAAGCCAAGCCAGGATTGCCCCTATCTTTGACTTCGAGCGAGCAAAAACCTCAATTTGCCTTCAAGAAACGGTATGTCACGTAAATCATTTTGCTTCTCACACACATAAACATCTATGTTTCTCACACATAACATAAGTAAATAGCTGATTACGTCTGCCAGGCGATCTGATATTAGTAAATTCTATTGTATGTCAGTTCTTGTGCGTTGCTTGCGAAAAACATTAAGCCAATACAATTAAATAAGTATAATTGATACACAATTAGTTGTATTTATTTCGAAAAAAAAAACTAATCATTATGTTAAATTGAATATAAATAGAACAATCCTCTCAACTCATATCTAATTGGTAGTTAACTATACAAAAATGAAATATATTGATAAGTAATGTGTTACTTACCGCATCGATGGTGATATTTAGTAAGGAGATTGTTTCGTTGTACGTCACATGCAATTCTAGTCAAAAATTGCTAAAACACAATAAGTTTGTTTAAAGATTATTAAAGCATAGTGCGCTATTTTAAGCATAGCCGTGTGGTGACAGCTGAAAACATATTAAGTAGTAAAACATCATATCACCGCCATGTTGAATTAATATACTTTTTGTTCGTTCGACATTTATATATAGATTTGTGCGATTACCTTTTTATCTAATTATATGGATATCTGCTAAATTTTTGTCTTTCATTCATTACAAACTTGTTAATTAAATTTGTATTACAGTCTAACCCGGATACAAAATACCCGAATATAAAAAAAAATATTCGATAGATTTTTATGGTCCCAGATAAAAGCCTGTGTTAATGTACAATGTAACCCGGATATAAGAATCTCGTATATAACCCGGACATAAGAAATGTATAAGGTCTAATACGTAACTTATATCCAAGTTATACTACATTTGGATTGCTACCATTACTGTTCTCAGTTTCAGCACTATTTTTCACAGCGTTTTGGTTGATTTAACTTCCGACTTTCTTCAGATGTATCTTGTTGAACTCTAAAATGTTTCAGTCAAACTCAGGATTTCGAGCAGAATTTAGTACAACTTCCTTTGCGGAGTAGCATGCTCTCGTCCGTCATGCGGATTTTTCGGTCGTTTACAGTTAGAAATTCATCTTCACTTTCAGGAGAATATCATTTTTACAATTGTTTTTACAAGTAATGTAACCGCTGCACATGAGGCCCTGGCAGAGAATCCTAGTACGAATTTTAGGGGTCTTAATCCTATTTTATTTCTAGTTGCAAATATTTAATACGCACAAATATTACTATATATATATATATATATATATATATATATATATACATATATATATATTACTCTATGTATACATGTATATATATTACTGTATATATATATATATATATTACTGTATATATATATATATATATATATATATATATATATATATATATATATATATATATATAAGGGAAAATACATCGGACTGTATCGTAATTCCTGACGGTGACGAGAGCATAGGTCGACACTCCTTTTCCTTACAAGAAAAAAATACATAAGCATGTAGCAACAACTCGGGAATATTCTATGAACATGAAATTAAAAAATAGGGTCCATTAATAATGGGGAAAGATGTGTATTTTGATAAAACGAAGTTCAGGAATATCATTCAAGTGGAAAAATAATTTTTGCACGGTTGCTAGAAGTATTTGCTGACTGAAGAAATCCTTCTAGACCGAGGAAAATATGAATGTAAAGGTAATTTTATGAAGAAAATCCTGGGATTGTAAAAATATCATGAGGACAAAATGTTTTGAGAATAAAATATTCATAAGTAAAGGATTGAGTAATTTGTCCTGTGTACAGTCTGATCACGACACCCTGACAAGTGTTAATATTAACGTCTAGAGACGGAGTCTAGATTGGTGAAAGTGTCGAACAGCTGCTATTCAGTCTGGAAATCACAGAGGCGTTGCCTAGACTTTGGTATTTTAACGATGCTGTTTAACGTCCATTGGGCAGAGTCCGACGTATCTGATATGCACGAATAGCGACGATGGTGACCTGCGGAAACAGTGCATAGATTGGTTTGATTTGGGCACGCTAGTGCTTATATAGAGGCTTTTTAGAATGCCCCAACCGATTCACTGTCTACATACGCGAATGGATAAAAATATAGTCCCATGCATTTGTGTGTAAAAGTGAGGCATTACAGTCTCGTCTCCATCCGCGTGGGCGACCGGTGACATAATAAAAATTGCTCCTGAAATGAATAAATTTCGGCCGTATAGATGCTTCTGATTACGTGACGAGCGACTTGATTTCGCTGTTCACAACACAAACACGCGTGCACACACACGCACACACACACACACACACACACACATATATATATATATGTATGTATGTATATATATATATATATATATATATATATATATATATATATATATATACACAGAAAGAGAGAGAGAGAATTGTAATTGTTTACTTATCATTGGATATGTTAGATATCGTTTATAATTAACGGTCCGTATATTAAATTCTATACTAGTTCTACTTAGTACTTGATTGCCAATTACCGAATAGCTTCGTCAATCAAATGTACATTCTCTATTATCTTACGTTTCTTGTTCGCAATTTTTATTATCTCTCAAACTATTATTAATATTGCTGAACTTTTGGTGTATCAAATATTGACGAAACCTACCACACGATTAATTGAGTACACCCTGCTATTTCATTCACATGAAATGGTCAATTATGCATGTAGTTTAGCTAATATGGTTTTGGTGAGAAAATAGCTGTCAGTATGAATAAATGCAATAGAAATTTCGAAATGAACTGCCAATTTAAAAAAAAAAAACATCATCTCATATCTAAACGAGACGCCGTTTAGAACGATTTAAGTTGTAGAAGATAACAATAGACAAATGTAAAGATGAATACAGGACATACACAGACGGTGTCTATGAATTAAATATGGAGGACGATTGGACGCTCCCAGTGAGTTGGCAATGATCAGTGACACCTAGCCAAAAATGTATAACAAAAAAGGAAATGCATTACTGTAAATATTAGGAAATTTATATGAATACGCACACGGATTATATTATATTATATTATATTATATTATGTTATATTATATATATATATATATATATATATATATATATATATATATATATATATATATATATGTATATATTCAAACACATTTTTATGTGAAATTCAAACACATTTCTATTTAAAAAGTTCAAAGTCTTACATTTTTATAAAAAAAGGAAAGAATAAATATTCGGAAGAAAACATTGAAAATAAAAACTAAAACAAAAACAAATACGGAATTAAGGTAAAAAGAGAAATCTTGGTTTGCACGGCACCCAAGCTGTTAAACAGCGAAACAGTACTGTATGTGTATGATTCAAATGCTCCCTCTCTTGAGTTGAGCATACTGAGAAGTGATATAAAAACTGTCATTAGCTTATCAAGCGACGCTCTTTGTGCAAACAAATCGAGCAGAGGAATTTGGACGATGTCAGAAAGCATTAATTCAGTACTCACGCAGAAGAAGTTATATAGCGAAATGGTAAGAAGCCTTGGCTGTCATTTGGGCGGTCGGGTTTCGATTCTGGTTTGAGGCAGTTGCCTCTCTTGCCGCACTTATGGGCTTTGACACAGCGAAACAGTACTGTATGTGGATGACTATATATACATATATATATATATATATATATATATATATATATATATATATATATATATATATATATAACAGGACAACAAGAGTATGAAATGAAGTCACAAAACTATATATTGTTAGGTATAGAATGGATTATTTAGTGAATAATGGAATACAAGCAATATTTGGGGGATAAAAGGTAATCTTTATGCCAGCGCATTTCGAAGCCGAATGCTTCTCATCAGACGAGTAGAGAAGGTGCTAGGCAGCATGGGGAAGATGCGGCGTCTAGCGTAGGGTTCATTAGGGACGAAGAAGATTAACAGGAATTATAGAATTTTCGGGAAAGCTTTATTGAATTCTTAATAAATAATGGAGAACTTGTTATATATACTATGATATATATACTATGATTGTATATGGTATTTAACATAGTGTAGAATTTAAGGGTTATATGTTTCAGGGTTCACTTGGGAGTGTATTGCTTCTGGGTGGTAATTTATTTTAACGGTTTGTGATGTGTCTATTATCTATGGAGTAGTATTTTTGAGAGATGCAAACTAAACGGAAAAAGGCAGCTATAAACTCGCTTATAATTTGAGGGGCTTATGCCAGGTTGTAATATTGATTAGGTAATATGCGGCAATATCTACAACATTTCTTCTGTTATGATATAGTGAGTATGAATATAAGTGGGCGGTCGGAGGCTCGGATGGCAATGTCTATGAGTGCGTTTAACTCGAAGCAAAAGGTGTAATCATACATATAGTTGACAAGGTGGAAGAGTAATGAGACATTTACTACTTATAAAAGTAGTAATAATAACAATAATATAAATATAATGAGAATTATGATAATAATGATAATTATAATAATAGTAATACTAATAAAGATAAAATAAAACAAAAATAAAAAATGAAGATAAAAATAAAGATAGTAATAAAAATAGAAATAATATTACCAATAAGCTCTAATAATAATTGTTGATCTTGGCATTATCCAGATTAGTCTCCTCTTGTGGAATTGAATTCTCTCTTTTCTCCTTGCACATTAAGCTATATATATATATATATATATATATATATATATATATATATATATATATATATATATAATACGCTATTGATAAAGTTACATATATATATATATATATTTAGATATATATATTTATATATTTTACAATATATATATATATATATATATACATAATATAAAAATATATGTCTTTGAAACTCAACAAAGTTTCGTACTATATATATATATATATATATATATATATATATATATATATATATATATGTGTGTGTGTGTGTGTGTGTGTGTGTGATCTGCACATATAAAATTGATACATTGAGCTTTACTGGAAACTTCCGTTTCTATCATAATAGTCGCCTATATATATATATATATATATATATATATATATATATATATATGTGTGTGTGTGTGTGTGTGTATATTTATATATATATATATATATATATATATATATATATATATATATATATATAAAGTATCATACCAACATATATTGCATGTAAGCAATTGAGCAATACAGACTTATCTGCGTTTAATGGCCATAGGTAATGATGAGATTAAATTAAACTAAGCTTTAACACAGGGTGACCCAAGAAAAACAGATGACATTCAATTGTCTTTTTTTAGCATTGTACAGTCAGCGGATAAAAAAGGGCAAAGACCCTAGTGTTTTGATGGGATGTTTTCAATATAATAAACTAGTTATGACCAAAGTTTTATTTCATTCGAACAAAACACTAAGAAACGGGGTCTAATTAGGGCTGAGACCCGTTGTATTAGTCATCCTGTATTTCTTGCGAGGGTAAATCACAACAAATTATGTGAAACGTTATGTATATTATTTGCTATGTAACTCTACTAACGTATGGAAATAAAATAATAATTATAATAACGAAAAGAATGCGACAAGAGGAATATCGAGAAAGAGGTATGTTATCTGCACTAAAATTGGAGATGTTAAAAAACACTAAACGCAGAAATGGGGAATAAAAGAGAGGATGGAGACGACGTACAGATTAATGTGCAAAGAAAAGAAAATGAAACAGAAGATGTAGCTAAAGCGGCAGAGAATGAAGTACAAAGGAGAAATGGGCTTGATGGTTATATATATGTCCCGGGATATACGTCCCTGGCTGGAGTGTGACGATCTGTCCGTTGGGGTGCTCTTCTTTGTTCCACGTGCGTAGGTACTGCTTTTATTATGCAGAAGTGGTTTTCGATTGAAGACGGAGCAGTCTGATTCTCGAATATGGCGTTAGTTTGTATAAATCAGATAGTTAGATTATTCACACCATAGGGAGGCATTTTCGACCATAGCGAGCTGGAATTTTTTTTTTAAATAACAAAATTCGAAGAATACAGTTCGCGAAAAAAAGATGTTTTAAAAAAAAAAAGAAAACATATGTCTCTATTTTCATTTGTAAATATAGATATGTACTTCTATAAACAGTTCAGTCCGAAAAAATATCATAATATTGCTTTAGAACACCACTTCTTTTTTTATTAAATTTTCACCCCAAACAAGGCATATTGCCACTTTGATGTAGGGGGCTACTATAATGGACTTTTTGTTCTTTTTATGTATATAGACTTTAAAGGGAAAGAGTTTTCTGTTCTGAATATCTGTTTTTTATTTATTTTTTGTCTTAAATTTAGCAGTGAAAAAAGAGGTGGACAGCAGACTAAATCCTCACGCAGTAATGGCCACAGAGGAGGATAAATGTTTGGAAAGAGCCGTTAAGAAAAGTAGTTTTTTATAACATTCTGATTTATGGTTGTAAAAGGCAGCGTATAATGTGCGACAATGAAAACAGTTTTTTGTGTTGACTTTCGATCACCAAGTCTGTAGTGAGCGAAGTCACCATCTATTGTTTGTTCGAGGAATGAGAGTCACCAATCTTGTAGTGCGCGAAGGGTGTTCGCTTGTTGTTCAGTGGTGAAGGATTAGAGATAGTCGCATAGTCAGTAGTAGGAGACCAAATAGTGGGGAAGGATAACGGAGGATGGAAGGACCGAGGCAGAAGCACTGACCAGACATACGCTAAACAAGCGCGAAGAGAACTTGGACCTTGGGGAGGCGTATTGCCACTCAAATTCCAGTGGAGACCAATGGGTGCTCCCTGCGAGAAATCAATGATAAGAGGCTGTGTCGATAGCGAAAATGTGTTTGCAAATGTTTTGAAGGAGGTGGAGCCCGCTGGATATCTTGGAGAGACTTGTTGTCACCCAGCTTCCAGCGAACACCACAGGTTTTCAATGGGAAATCTTTGATGATCTGTGTTGAAGCTCCTTGTGAGCCAACAACAACAACAACAACAACAACAATAATAATAATAATAATAATAATAATAATGGTGAGAAGAAGAAGAAGAAGAAGAAGAAGAAGTATAGTGCATGCAATGTAATTCATAATAACTGAATTAAAGACAAGGGTTGCGCTTTATTTCGGAAAGTAACCTGGTTTATTTTTTATGTTTATCCACACAATTATACCTGAGGACAGAACATAACCGTTTCTCAACTTATACTCCACAGAGATTATTGAACAATTGCTAAACGCTATTCACGTTTTTAGGCTATTTACATAAACACTGAGCACACACACACACACACACACACACACACACATATATATATATATATATATATATATATATATATATATATATATATATATACCCACACTTAATATAAAATATTGTTTTATATTTTATTTATTTGACCATAAAATATAAGATTACGAATCGGTGTGCATAAATATAATTATGATATCACACAACTTGTTTAGCATTTTTGTCACCTCTCTTATTTCGACGCTCACTATGCCCTCTCTGCTTTTCTGCTTTAATATGCATGTCATGTGCTTCTACTTGAAATTTTGTTGCTATGGAAACGAAGTAATATAGCACCTGCGATTGAAAAAAATATATATGCCTATTTATGTTTGCAAGATCCAAATGATAAAATGATCTTATATATTTGTAGATGCAATCTAAGGATTTATAGGAGAATGTGAAATATAAAAAAAGACTGAATTTAAACTATAAAATGCACTATTCATGAATACAGCTATGAAAATAAACTTGGATTAAAAAATACGAATAGATTTTCAAAAGTAACTTATTTTCAAGTACAATTCGCATTTTGAACCCAAATATTTCACGTCAGTTTTGAATTATTTTTGTATTTCATTTGATTCTTTTTATCCCGTTTTTTAAAATTACATTTTCACCCCAAACAAGGAACATTGTCACTTTGAGGGGGCTACTATCAGGGACCTACGTTTACGGTGTACAATAAAAGAATTTAGCTGCAAGATGTATGTTCACATTACGCTTGAACTTTTGCATGTCAGTACAGTTGGCGAAGTAGGTAACTTGAAGAGAATTCCAAAGTCCTGCAGTTCTGGTGAAGAAGTTATTAGAGTAAAAGGCGTTCTTGCTTCTAGGGATCTCGACTGGGTAGGTGTGGGACTTCGCTGCTTGTCGGGTTTGTCAGGAGTATCTTCGTCGAGGGATCACAAGTTCGTTAGTGTATCCGCCATTGAAATACTTGTAAAATAGGCAAATGGATGCAACAGTTCGTCGATGGGGCATAGGCTCAAGCTTAGATGAAAGTTCGGCACCTATTAGGTTGACGGTTCTCTTTTGGACCCTGTCCAGGAGCGAGAGACTAGTATCAGATGCACTAGCCCAAATGTGACAACAGTACTCGATGCATGGACGACTGGTTGATTTATGGAGCTACAGGATACTTTCAGGTGTAACTAAATTTCTAGCACGTTATAGAAATCTCACTTTCTTTGCAGCAGCCATAGCAATGATATGGAAGTATCTATTTCAACTCAGGTTGCTATGAACGTTAAGCCAAGGAGCTTGCACGAAGTGCTTTCGTGTAATGTATCTCTTGTCATTGCATTAGTGGTTAGTAAGGTTTCATGTAATTATTAAAGGAAACGAGCTCTGTCTTAGCAGCGATGAACGTTACTATCCATTTTAACCCCATTCCCTTACAGACTGAAGGTATTCCTCTAAGGTTTTAACCATTACCTTAGATATGGCTCATTAGCTTTCCCCACGTACCTGCTATAGAGCGTCGTGTCATCGGCAAATATACCCATCTCAGAGAGAATTTAATCAGGTTGGTCATTTAGAAATAATAATGGCCCAAGGATCGATCCCTGAGGTACATCCGCATTTATTTCAATTTTTTGGACGTACGTACATCAAGGGCAATATGTATTCTTCGCTCATTAAAGAGGATCTAACTATGCTAAGCATTCAACCAGTAATATCATAGGATTTTATTTTCATGAGAAGACCATTGTGCCATACGCTGTCAAAAGAATTAGATATATCTCGGGCTACGGCCCTCCTCTCTCCTGCCTTTTCCAGTGCTTGTTATAACCGTTCAGAGGTTAAAGTTAGAATATCTGCAGTAAAACGAGCTCGCCCAAATCCTTCTTGGTGGTCAGGTAGAAGTTTAGCAGCTGTAAGATGGTGGACTCGAGCTTGATCAATTAAGGACTCAAATATTTTGGAAAAAAAGAGGGAGGAGGCTAATTGGGTAATATTTTATGGATCAGTTCTTTCGCCGGAGTTTTCGTAAAGTTGCACCACAGAAACAGTTTTCCAGCAGTCAGGAAAACAAGATTCATTAAAACATTTATTAAAGAGTTTAGAGAGAAGTGGAGCAACTTCAGCGGATCATTTTTCTAATGGTACAGCCGCGATGAATTCAGATCCACATGCTTTTGGGTTGCTTAGGTTTTTTATTATACCATGTACTTAACTTTCTCAGTAATTGTGAAAACAACGTCATAATGGTTGGCTATTGAGGGTATTGTTGATTGCCCATTATGTACTACACTATTGTAGATTTACCAGAAATTACGACGTCCTTATTCCTTTGCTACTTCTTTCTTACAATTATTTCTATCTTCTTATACGTTTATCTCTTGGTACAGGACTTGTGCCAGATAAATCTACGGTATGCATGTTACCTCTGAGCAATGGCAGTTGCGCATGAAGAAGTAAACCATTAGGGGTTTGCTATAGAAATTACGTGTAGGAATATGTGCTTCAATTGCTGCTTTGAACCATTCACTAGTCTCATTTGCGCACTGTTCTGCTGGAAGAGAAAAGATATTATCCCTGTGGGGGGTATGTGATGTGATCTCTAATGGCATCCCACTCAGTATTAGTGTAGTGCCTTGCCATTTTGAGCAATGGCTCTTCAACTTGGGGTCGAGAGTTTAGAGTAATGTCAATCATTATCACAGCATGATCAGCATTTCCGAGTGGGAAATGGACATTTAATACGCAATCCTCAAGAACTGTTGTCAGAAATAGATCCACACGTGAGGCTTGCTGATCCTGGCTATCTGAGAGACAGGTCGGGAATGTTACTATCTGTGTAAAGGAATGGGATATAGTAAAGTGATAGATGACGCTACCAGCTTTGGCATTGTAGTTAGAGAAGCCAAGCAAATTTGTGTGTGCGTGGGGGGGGGATAAAGTCACCAAATGCATGGGCTTGGGCGCTAATGTCAAGGGAGAGTGCTACATCCATGCTGTCTACGACATGA
>NC_136485.1:151644058-151646558 GCF_053919585.1 Euprymna scolopes
TATCATTCTCCTTCTCTCTCACATTCCTGTCCCAGGGTACTGAAAATCTACAATCTGCCAGTTTTTTTAGACCTTCTCAATGACGACCAAATCCGGACGATTATATTCCAATTGCTTGGTCGTTATAACACTTTTGTTCCACATGGATCTACGTTGTCATTCTCACTAGTTCTCATTTCATCAGACACCTCCTAAAACCATTTTCCAGCCCACTTCACCCCAGCCCTCTTACACACCTCCTTGCGATAATCTCCCTGGGCCAGTCCACTATACCCTGCTGCAAGGTTCGGAATTGACTCTGAGTTTTTACCACAAATCCGGCAGTCTGCAGCAACTTCCTCTCCTAGAACGACTTTTTTGAACAATCATGTTCCTAATGCCTGCTCTTGTGCTGCGCAAACAATAGATTCAGTACTCTTTGTCAGATACCCAGCTTTAAACCATTGCCATGATCTATCATCAGCCACTTCTGCTATATCCTGGAAGAACTTTCATGCATTTTCTTTCCAGCCAGTTCTTCTGCTCTTTCTCTATCCATACATTACACATGATCAGCCTTGGTCTCACATACCTCCACTTAATTGGCCACGACCTTAAGCATCAACTTCTTCCTTCTTACCACATGCTCCTTCAACGACACCGCATCGGTGCTAACACAATCTTTTACACTTTTCAATACTCTCCCACCATCTTTCCTCTTTTGATACATCTTGCTACGCTAGTTCGAATGTGAAATATATCAAAATTGATAAAACTTTTCTCATTTGACACCCATGGCATGCAAATCCTTATCAGACCATTCTAAAATTCCCACACTTTATCTCCAAACACTGACTGCCCAATAAATAATAATAATAATAATAATAATAATAATAATAATAATAATAATAATAATAATAATAATAGTGATGATGATGATGATGATGATGATGATGATGATGACGACGACGACGACGACGACAATAATAATAACAACAATAATAATAACAATAACAATAATAACAATAATAATAACAATAATAATAATAATAATAATAAAAATAATAATAATAATAATAATAATAATAACAATAACAATAACAATAACAATAACAACAATAATAATAATAATAATAATAATAATAATAACAACAACAACAACAATAATAATAATAATAATAATAATAATAATAATCATAATAATAATAATAATAATAATAATAATAATCTCAGTCATGACATAATAAATAGAGTTAGGTATAGAAAAGTGTGCACTACTAGTTATAAGAAAGGGACAACTAGAGATTATAGAAGGCACCAGCCAAACTCATATGAGGGCACTAGGGGAACAAGGCGCCCTCCTATAAATACCTAGAAGTACTGGAAGTGGACGCCATCGAAGCAAAAGTAATGAAAAATAGAATTAGCAAGGAATAGATCAGGAGATCAAGAAAACATTTCGAAACCAACTTATATAGCAGAAACCTAATAAAATGTATAACTCACTACACACGAAGGACGATGTTAATCGACTCTACGTAAAAAGGAAAGACGTTGAGAAGGGACGGGTTTGTATAGAAGAGTGTGAATGACATTAAAAAAGAACTAAAGGATGCATAATGCAAACCACTGAAAGAATCATCATAGCAGCAAGAGGCACTGGAAAAAATCAATAAAACAGAAGACAAGAGATACAAAAGATAAGACAATAAAAGAGAAGTGGGAAGAGAAACAACTACACAGGAGATTCCTAAGGATAAGAAAAGATGAAAATAAAGGAAACACTTGGACACGGATACGAAAAGACACATAATCCGAGAAACTGAATCCCTAATAACTGGAGCACAAGCCAACGACATCAAAGCAAAGATGGGCAAAAACACAGGAAAACAGCAAATTCAGATTTGTGGACAAATAGACGAGACGAAAACCCATATAATGAGTAAATGCAGCAAACTGGCTCAAAAGAAATACAAGAAGGAACACGAATAAGTGGGAAGGATAGTACACTGGGAATTATGCAAACAACTGCATATCGAATGAAGAAACAAGTGGTACAAACATAAGCCATCAACATTACTTGAAAACGAGATTACAAAGTCCGATGGAACATAGACATACACACTGATAAACTAATCCAAGCAAGAAGACCGGATGTCGAAGTAACTAGAAAGAAAAGTTCGTTCAAATCATGGATTTTGATGTTCCAGCTGACGACAGTGGGAATAACAAAGAAAAGGAGAAACGGATCAAATACACAGAGCTAGTCAGAGAGCTAAAAGGGATATGGAAGATGAAGAAAATCAGAACTATACCTATACTATTAGGACACTATGAACAATCCCAGAAAATGTAGAAAAAAGAATGTGAGAACTTGAGATAGAAGTAATGGCTGGAAAAATACAACGAAGAACAATACAGAAACATTTGAAATATTAAGAAAAACCCCTTGAATGTTGAAACTAACACACGGGAACAAAAAGCGAGGACAGGACCAACTGCCGCAAAGACAAAACATGAA